>NW_006204090.1:714396-736345 GCF_000334495.1 Tupaia belangeri chinensis
TTTTTTTTTTTTTTTTTTTTTAAGGTTTTTACCATAGTGGACATGTGCTTTCCAGAGAGAGACAGTGAGAGGGAAAGTGGGAAATCACCCCCCTTCTCCATTCTCACACACATATACCCAGTGTGATTTTTTTTTTATTGGAAGCACTTTGTTTTTTAAAATTATGTATTTTTATACATTCAATTACTGTATAGCATTACAGCATGCAAAATGAATTTTCCCATCATGATCTACTGTGTATTAGTCCAGATAAAAATAGTATCATAAACATTATCATCAACAGAGAATTTTCCATTTTTGTGACTGTCGATTTCATTTTACCCTCCCCATTTGCCACCATTCTCCCACACTGTCTCTAGTATCCATAACTATTCTCCATGCTTTTATATCTTCCAGTCTTTCAGTTTCTTCCATAGAGCATAGATATTTGGTTTATATGGAGTGGGGACATACAATGCCTTTCTTTCTTTGTCTGGCTTGCTTTGCTTAGCAATAAATCTTTCATATTTATCTACTTTCTACCAAATGTCAGGGTCTAATTGATTTTTTATGGCTGAATAGTATTCTGTAGTATATATTTGCCACACTTTTTCAGTCTATTCATCTATTCATGGATATTTGGGTTGGTTCTATGTCTTACCAACTGTGAATAATGCTGCATTTAACATGGATGTGCCAGGTTTGAGTCTTGAACTGTAGTCAGCCATGTGGGAGTCTGCATCTTAACTAGCATACCACCTACTGGCAGGAGTTCCTTTAAGATGCTATAGTAGCTATTTCTCTTGGTGACTACAAAGGCTACTCAACTCCCAGCCCGGTTTCCAACCTCCAGTCTTCCACCTCCTTCCTTAACTGGTGCCAAATAATGAGACCATTGCTGAACCTGAGTCATGCAGATTTTTCTTCACAGTTTTATTTAAATTAGAGATGAGAGAGACCAGCATTGAACTCAAGAGTAGACTTAGCACAAAGGCTTTGACAAAGAAAAGCACATCTACAATAAGAAAAAACAGATAGCAGGTGTTAAACAGACATTTTGAGGTCACTGCCATCCCTAATATCTGTAGGGCTTCAAATGTAAGTCAATATCTTCCCTGAGCACCTAATTGTTAAATCAGGGTTACTGACATTCATATAATTCAAATGAAAATTGGCTATTTGCTCAATTCATGCAGACAACTTCCTCATTTCCCCAGGAAAACACATATTTCTCTGTGTTTTCAAATGCAGCATGAACCCAAGTGGCAGAACCACTGAACATTTTTAAATGAAACCATGAAAAAAATCTTTCATACCAGCCTTGTTTTATCATAGCACTTTGAGATGGAAAGTGAATTGTACTTCATTTTATCAACTCACCTTTAAGACACTTTATAACTTGTATAACAGTTTGGGAGTTAATATTTACATGTTTAGGATTTATACAATAAAGAATACAGAATGGCTGTGTGTGTTTTGGTGTTGCTATTGTTTTCGCAGTCTAAGTCTTGAGAGAATTTGTCATAAGCAACCTATCTAATAAATGCTTCTGTTAAGGAAAAATGGAAGTTGTCATAAACCCAGATCATGACAGAAAAATAAGATTATTCTTAAACTAAATCGAAGGGCAGAATATTGCTATAGGGGGATACGGATTCCAAAGGAGGAAAAAAGTGGCAAGTTAGTGAGTGCTTCTCTTCATCTATTCTGCATCCAGCTTTTAAATGTTCCTTATATGGCTTTAGTTCTATGTTGGTCATATCTTTTTCAACTAAATCTCTTAGTTATTTTTGAGTCAGTTACGGTGTCCTTTTCTTTATATTAATTGTTTTTTTAAATTTAAAAACCACCATCTGGGAAAACCATATTCTTTCCTTCAGCTGTCAAAATGATTTAAAGTGTGACCTCTCAATCAACAGACAGTGGCCACTCTGTCTCTAAACGACTTTTTTCTTTCTGATTCTTTTTTGTCTTTTGTTCCCTAAATGTGCCATCTAAAGCAGTGCCTTTGAGTTGTTCAAATTGGTCTATTTCTTGAATTATCTTTCCCTTTCAACGTTTCATTTAATGTTTCTCTAATGGTTAGTTACTGTCAGAAGCCTTGCAAAAAAGGTATGTCTATGAGTTTACGTCCTCACTAATGCACATAATCTTGAATATTTAATAATACAAGTCTTTGAAAGAATGCTGTTTTATCTAATTGCAGGCTCATTTTCTTGTCCTTCTTGTAGAATGTGTGCTATGAAATTTTCGTGGTATTCTGTAATCTTAATTTGGACTTTAAATACCTTTAGATAGATTTTTTTTAACTGAATGTCAAGAATAATTTGCTTTCAATAAATACTGAATATAGATGATAAAGGGAAGGAAACAGAAAACTAGCATGTGTTGAGTGATAATTTTTTGTCTTCTTACTATTTTTTTTCTCTGATTTAGATATTACCTCATTTAATGCTCATTACAACTCTATTTGAGGAATATTCAGGCAAAGGAAAGGAACAAGTGTAGGTCTGTTCGTTAATTATTACATCATTATAAAGCTGTGAACAAAACCTTCTCAAATTTCTACATGTTAAATAAAATACAGGAAACGTATTTAAAAACTAACATGCACCTAGCCACAGTAGCACAGCAGTAGCACAATATTTTGCAATTCTATAAGCCATATGGAAGACTTAGAGCTTGGTTCCCCAGTCATCCCAAACACACCAGGTATGTGCATGCAGGTCTGTAATTCTGGCTGGCTGGGAAAAACTGGGGGTGTATCACATAGTGGGACTTTTTCGAGGGTATCTCTCACTCTTTTTTTTAATAAAATAATTTTAAGCATTATAATTAGTAGTCAAAAATATTAATTTAAATTTAAACATCATTTCTTTGTGCCAATTTTTCTTTTCTTCTTTTTATTTTTTGAAAATCTTTTGCTTATTGAGTGCCTTTTCTACCCCAGTGAGGACAAATAGTTGATGGGCTCTGAATAGCACATCTTTTTATTTACTAGACATAAAGTAACTATTTAACCCAAGATTACCTGAAAGCATACTTATCTCCATTACTACAGTTTTTATCCAGGCACTTCTCAACTTTCCCCAGATCATTTTTTCTTTTTTCTTTTATTTTTCTTTTTAGTAAAGAGTTATGCTTCCTTTCTCCTTCCTTTTAGCTTCACTTCTTCTTCATAATTCCTTGGGTAATTTTTCTGAAATATTGATCAAAATTTTAAAAACAGTTTTTAAAGTCCAGTTTTAGTGTGTAAGTCCAAATATATCCTCAGATACTTAACAAAAAGTATCTCTTTTCCTCACCTTCATTATCTATAAAACATTCTTGTTTTAAGGATATACAGCTTTAGCAATGGAAAAATAAAGAGATTGGCAAATTTTCCATATATTGACCAAGACTATCTGAATATAAAATTAATAAAAACAATTTCACTCATGATTACTTCAAAAAGAATAAAATTCTTGAGAATAAATTTTTAAAAGGGTTTAAGACTTGTTCCCTGAAAACAAAACATTGCTGAAAGCAATTTTAAAAATTTTAAAATAAATGGAGAGACATTTCATGTTCATGTAAAGCACAACAGTATTAAAAAGGCAATTCTCCACAGTGTAATCTATAAGGTTCAATATAATCCCTATCAAAATTTCAGCAGATGTCTTTGCAAAAATTGACCAGCTTACCCTAACATTTAAATGGGAATGAAAAAGATCCACAAGTTAATCTACAATTTTGAAAAAGAACCCATAACAAAGGTGTTTATCCATACACTTACACTTGGGATAATCATAATACTATGATACTGATTATAGATCCATGGAGTGGAATTAAAAGCTTAGGAATGAATTCTAGAATTTATGTTCAATTGATTATTTATTTATTTATTTTAAAAAAATGTTTTGTTTTGTTTGTTTGTTTTTCCTGTGCAGCTTGTGCACTCACAGGGGAGAGTCAGAAAAAGTCGAAAAGAAGGAAAGTGAAAAATCACCCCCATTGGAGGGGATAGGGGGTGAGACAGGAATGATCATTCTACAATCCCTTTTCCTGCGTTCTCCTCTTGGGATTTTAGGGACACATACATGTGCCTGGCATGACATTCAAGCCACTAGGACTGGGATTGGAACCATGGTCTACCATGTAGGAGTCCAGCACCTTAACCACCACTCTATGTGCTGGCCCCTCACTTGATTTTTGACAAAGGTACCAAGGCAATTCAATGGGTAAAAACATAGTCTTTCAACAAATGGTTCCGTAAAAGTTGGAAATGTCAATAAAAATTATTAATTTAGATCATTTCTTCATGTCATATACAAAAAAATTAAAATAGGTCAGACACCAAAATATAAATGCTAAAATATAAAACTTCCAGAAGGATAAATAGGGAAAAAGGTTTTATGGACTTAGTTTAGGCCAAGGGTTCTTAGATATGACACCAAAATAACAGTACATCAATATAAATTGAATTTCACTTAAAAATATAAGTTGAATATAAAAATATAAACTGAATTTCACTTTTTTTAAAAAAACTACTTGACTTTAAAATACCTGTTTAAGGAAATAAAAAGACAAACTATAGACTGGGAGAAAATATTTTTGAGTATATTAATGATATATCCAAAATATACATGAAAAACTCATAATTTAATAAGAAGACAACACAATTCAAAAATTGGTGAATCTGTAGGATAGACATTGCACAAAAGAAGTTAGGAAAAGCTAATGAGCACATGAAAAGATGCTCAGGAACAGCAGTCATTAGAGAGTGCAAATTAAAACCACATGCGATACAACTTCACATCCTCTGGAATAGCTATAATTAAAAAGACAGACAATCAATAGTGTAGGCAAGGATGTGGGGAAAACAGAATCTTCATGTATTGCTATTGAAAATGCAAAATAGTACAGCCACTTTGGACTGTTTCTTAAACAAACTTAAAATTTGCCCTGTGACCTAGCAATTCTACTCCTAGGAATCTGTCTAAAATAGCACACAAGTCCACTCAAAGACTTGAACATGTCCATAGCAAATTTATTCATAATTCTAAAGACTCTGACAACCCTCATCTCCTGAAAGTGATAAATGGATAAAATTGTGGGTTAGCCATAGAAGGCAGTATGACATTCTCACATAAAGGAATGATGTACTGACGTACACTGCAAGATGAATTAATCTCAAAATCATGTTAGTTGAAAGACGCCAATATGAAGATTTCATATTGTATGAAATGTCCAGGAAAATCAAGTCTATATAAATAGAAAGCATGTAATGGTTACTTGGGCTAAGAGTTGTGATTGAGATTGGCTATAAATAGGCCCATGAGACATTTTGGGGATTATGGAAATGTTCTAAAACTGGATTGTGGTTGCATAACTCTATTAAGCCACTAAAAATCAGAAAATGTACACTTGATGGGAGTGAATTTTGTGTAATATATGTATTAATTTCTGTTTTTGCTGTAAGAAGTTACTAAAAGTTAAGAGATATAAAACCATATAAATTAGTTATCTTACATTTCTGTAGACCCTAAGTCTGATGGCAGTCTCAATGGGCTAACATCAAGGTGCTGTCACGTTCCATTCCATTCTGGAGGCCCTAGGAGAGAAGGCATTTTCTTGTTCCTCCAGATGTCATCAGACTTCAGTTTAATCATCTTTAAGACAGAGGTCTCTGTCTCTTTTTCCCAGGAAGGCTCCCTGCAGTTCTTGTACATAGGCTCTATATCTCAGATCCAGCAAGGGGTTATTGAATCCTCACGTTATCATCTGTCTAACCTTCCTCCTGTCCTTGCAGCTCCCTTTGATCCAGCCAGTAAAGATTCTCAGATTCTAAAGACTCATGTGATTACATAGGTCCCACTGAGACAACCTAACCATCTTGATGTCAACCTTAATTTCATCTGCAATGACCCTTTTGCCTTGTAAAACAACAAACATGTTTATAGTTTAAGGGATTCAGGTATGGACATATTTGGTGGCTCGGTATTTTGCTTCTAAGAAACACTACTATTTTTCATATAGTTTTTAAAAACCCACATCATGTGATAAAGTTCTAATAGGTTATGGAGGTATCTTTGAATATGCAGAAACTTCCATAATCTGTGACTAGAAACTGTTAAGTTTCTTCCTTTGAGATATTTGTATTTTTGTTTCTTTGTATTTTCTAATCTCATATAACCCTGTGGCTTAAAAAGTTTAAGAATTTCCCTAGATTATCAAGCTTAAAGCTCAGAAGCCATCCTGGATTTTTTTTTTTTTTCCCTCAAGCCTTGTGAAGAATTCCTCAACAAATCCTGGCAGCTGTACCTAGAAATACATAATGAAAATGATTGCTTCTCATCACTCTATCTGCACCACTCTGTTCTAAATCCCTGTAAATTACCACTTGGCCTTCTCAACTTTCTGTCTTAAAGGTATTTCTGCTTCTGTCTTTTTTTCTGCTCACATCCATCCAGTCCATTTTTCATTTAGTAATAAAAATGATCTCTTAAAATCATTATGAGAAAAGCAATCCTTAAATGTCCTCACTACACCCACCCACACACAAATAGTAACTATGTGAGGTGATGGATATGATAATTAGCTTGATTGTGGTAATCATTTCACAAAACATAAATATATCAAAATATCATATTTATAGTGTTAATGCACATACATTTAGAAAAATTTGCCAGAGGGCACAGGTGCTCATCAGAGAGAAGGGGGAGGGAGAGAGAAAGTGAGAAAGCGTACCTCTTTTGGGAATGGTCATACCACTATTTCTTCTACTCCATTTCTCCCTCACTATGGGATTTGGAGCATGTACACACAGGTGTTTGGTTGGGTATGTTTCTCAATTTTCTGGATTTAGGACTCGAGTTGTGCTCTTAACCATGTGAGATCCCGTCACCTTAACCACCACAATACCTGCTGGTCCAATATGTACAATTTTTATACCAAATTTTACCTCAACAAACCAGGAAAAAAAAAAAAAAAACAGAATTAAAAATAAACTGTGAAATGAATCAATACTGCTTAGAGTAATTAGTAGCAGCTAAGACTGAGTCTTTACCATGAGCCAGTATTCTTGTACATATTTTAGAAGAATTAACCCATCTACTTTTCACAATAACCCTGTAACATTGGTATTATTACTTTCTCCTAATTTATGTGTTCAGAAATTGCAGCACTGAAAAAAAACTCAGCTTGTACAAGAGTAGACATCTAGTAAATTCAGCAGCCAGGATTTAATTTAGGTCAATTATTCTAAAGCTCATAATACTCCTAACAACTATGGTATGTCTCGTATTTAACAAGTGTGATTTAGTGTTAAAGTCAACTTTATTTTGTTGAATGAGATTTTTCAGAGCCACTAAATGTCAAGATAGCAACCACTTTCTCATTTTACTTCCCCAATTATGTACTTAGAAAACTAAGGAGTCCATGGTGCACATCAATCTCATCACCTTACAGAGAGAGATCTGGTTACATCTAAAGGCACTGAGCTCCCCAAAGAGATCATGGGGGAATGCAACATTATCACTGAGGTTGCTGTCATAAGAGGAGATTGTTATTCTATTTGCCAGTTGGATATCTGTTCTGGCAGTGAGCCAGCTGCCCTTCATCTGTGTTTTCTCAGGAAAAAAAAAATCAACTAGAGTGTGGCCAACTGACTGTCCAGAAATCTGTACTTTCACTGTTTGGCAGCAGACTGTCAGCGTGAATCGTGAGAGGGAGCTAAGTAGGAGTTGAAACTCCAGATCAGCAACCTGGGCAGTGGGGAGGACCTGCGAGGCCTCCAAAGAACTGTTACATACACTGTGTGGGAGCCAGTAGGTCAATGCCTCCACGGAGACTAATGGCCAGCGGTGCTGCTAGAAGAGCACTGACAATTGCTATGAAGGATCCTAAAACCCTAAGACAGTGATCAAGAATCATTTGATCTTTTTCCTCTCCTTTCTCTGTCCTGTTAACCTTATGGAGAAGCTAACTTCTAACATGGGGAAAAGAAGAGAGGAAGAATTTTAAAACGTGAACATAAAAGACTAGAATTTGCTTTTAATTTTTATTTTTATAAAGTAAAAAAATAGATATTTTTCAAGAGAGAACTTTGCATTCTTTTGCTATTAAGTGTTTCTGCCATTTGCCTCTCCAACATACCCTCTACCACCCACTCTCTATAATTCACTCCCCCTACTCTCTACTACCCACTCCTCTCCCTTACATTCTCTGGTATCTACACTTATCCTCTCTACTATCAGACTAGAATCTTTTAAATGGACTAAACAGACATAATAACATGTGTCTAGACCCAGCTGTGGTGGCACATGCTGCTAAGATGCAGTACTTGGAAGGCTGGGACCACAGGGGAGGCCCAGGTTTCATTCTTAGTCCAACTGAAAGGGAGGCATACTGATTTGTACCTGTAATCCTAGCAACTTAGAGAGGCTGAGGCAGGAGGATCATGAGCTTGTGGCTGGCCTAAACAATATGGTGAGACTTTGTCTTAAAAAAAAAAAAAAAATCAAGAAACAAGAGCAGAGTGTGGTGGTGTGGTGCACCTGTAGCTCCAGCTGGAGGCTAAAGCAGGGGAATCGTGACATGGTAAGAAACTGTCATAACTAACTAAATAAAAAGTGACTAGAAAAGCATCTGTCAAGAATAAAAAGAAATAGATTTCTCAGAACTTGGTTTAGTACAGTGATAGATTTAAATAAAATATTTTATGTTCATCCACTTACACTTTAAAATTTCTTATTTAACCAGATATAATGGCCTTGAGGCCCCAAAGAATCAGGCTATTGCTCTTTACTCTTGTCCTGTCTCTCACTATTATCCAGATGCAAAGCAAACTAAGAATATTTGTAGCCTCAAGACCTTCTTCACATAGGCCATCTGCTGCTTGCTCCTACTCATCTTTTACAGCTCAGTTGTCTTGTTTTCAGTTAGTACTTTCCGGAGCACCCTCCTAAAAGCTTCTTCTCTCCTGACTCACAGACCATATTGTTTTTATAACCTACTCAGGTTTATTGTGTTCATTGCATTTCCAATGATACAACATTTGGGATGGAAGAAAAGCTGTTATATTTGTGAGCAGCTTCATCAACTGTCCAAAGTGACTCCTGTTTAGAATCTTCATCTAGAAAATCAGAAAGAAAAGGCTGGAATTGATCTTTCTATCCTAGGGACATGTTTTAGAAAGTGTGCCATACAGAAAACTGCATTGCTGGAGGACTGATTCCTTTGTCAAGGGACTTACAATCACTCCATAAAAGTCTCAGAATTTGCATTCCTATGTCTGAAACCCAAGTGATTCAGTTTTCCACTTTCCTATTTTCTTTTCAATTCCAAGTCCTTTTCCCCATAATTTGTAAGATACAAAAATTGAAAGGACCCACCTCCAGAAAAAGAGATGCCATGTTTTCTTATTTTTGACCATGGTTAAATTTAAATTATACCATTAATATATTCAGTCATGGGAACATTCTATCCCGCAATGTGATTTTGCCCCACTATTTGAAAATATCTACTTTGGCATCTCCTTTCAAGTGTTGCAAGTCAAAATTAGGAAAAGTAATGGAAAAATATTTACAAACTTAAATATGGCATAACAGTAACTTTCGATTTAGATCTTATGGGAATGACCTGGGCAATTACTTCCTCCATTCAAGCTATTTACTCCTTAAAATGTGCTGTTTTCTCTTCTGATTTGAAGAACAACTGTGACTTTTGAAGCTGCTTCATTTTATTAGATAAGATGGGTGGCAAATTTGGCAGTAAGTCTCTTTAAAGATTCACTCTGTACTACAAGTGCCTGAAAACATTGTAAATGTGAGTTAACATTCTGGATACCAAACAGCCTTTCACAGATAGCGGGGATGCAGAATTAAACAGCATGAATCTGCTACAGGCATAGCCATATTCCTATCAAGCAAGAGAAAAGACAGAATCATTATTCTTCTGGCCAAGAGAATACCTAGAAAAGAAGCTCTGGTGTGAATATTCAATGCCTGGTAAATATATTCCTCATAAACTAATCATTTAACACATGTCTACTATAGACCAATTATTATCATTAAAAACTAAGAAGCCATACTCAGTCACCTAGTTCTATTTAGTTAGAAAATTAAATTGTTTTATGCATTTATTCTCCATTTGTCATTAGCAGTTCAGAATCAAAGGTAGATGTAAATAATACTATGAAAATTTGTAGCTGTTGCAGCATTTGTAATATCCAGAAAGAAATGTTAAGATAGGAGGGGCAAATAGTTAAGTTTGCATTTCTCTCCACTAGATTATGAGCCCCTGGAATGCAAGAATTACTTTTTTGTCTCAGCAGCGACTGCCAGTGTCTGGTAATGGTAAGCAACCAATAAATATTTGGAAAAAGAAATGAATGACAAGTTTCTACTGCACGAAGTAACTGTATGAGGAACATACCCTGGAAGTTAGCTATAAGAAGACATTTTTGTTCTAAGAGTGATAACTAATATGCATCTCATCTTCACAACTCATCTAATTCATTTCAGTTGTGTTTAACACACAGTTGGAAAAAGTACATGGAAATTTCAAGCGTCAATATATATGGTGATATTATATAGTTAAGTATTGGAAATTATATTCCAAATAAATACCAAGGAAAGTGTCACTCTTAAAAGCTTTTAACAATGCTTTACTTGGTAATACTTAAGGTTGAACATAAAAAGAAATGAAATAATCATGATGATTTATATTTCATGATGTGATTTAGAAGCCATTATAAGAATTATCTTTGCCATCCTCAGTACAGCAATGGAGAATATTATTATCATCATATTTATAAATGTGGAAACTACAGCTCAGAGAAACTAAGTGATTTGCCCAAAGTACTGTAACTGCTGATGATTATAATAAACTCAAGTTGTCTTTGTCTAAAATCTGAAATAATATCAAAATATATATTGACGCTTGAAATTTCCATGTACTTTTTCCAACAGTGTGATAAACACAACTGAAATGAATTAGATGAGTTGTGAAGATGAGATGCATATTAGCTATCACTCTTAGGACAAAAATGTCTCCTTATAGCTAACTTCCAGGGTATATTCCTCATACAGTTACCTTGTGCAGTAGAAACTTGTCATTCATTCATTTCTTTTTCCAAATATTTATTGGTTGCTTACCATTACCAGACACTGGCAGTCGCTGCTGAGACAAAAAAGTAATTCTTGCATTCCAGGGGTTCATAATCTAGTGGAGAGAAATGCATAGATAAGTAGAAATAGCTGTGATGAATGTGACAGTGCTTGGCAAGTGGATGCAGATTGTACTCAACTCTTTTGTGAAGGCAAAGAAAAACTTAAAATGATAAGATAGAGGTCAGATGAAGGATATTAAGGTAGAGTTTAAGTAATATGTGGAATGCAAGGGGAAGTGTCAGGTCGAATGTATGTCATGTGGCAAACATGGATGTTCATACAACATTTTACTGGTAAGATCTTTCAGAAATAACTTGTCCAGATACTCCCAAGCAATACACAAGAAATAGACACTTTGCAAGTTCATTAATTTAAAATGCAATTGGTATTCAAAATTATTAATTTGTAGCTTGTTATTTAATTTAATTATCAGCTTAGTAAAAAAGGGATGGAACTGGTAATATTCTGCAATTTTTATACTATAAGTTGGAAATCCTCAAAGACCTCAAAAACCTACTTAAATTATTAATGCTTAATTATGTAGACTATGTAGAACATTACAGATAAGCAAAGTGTATTTAGGCTAGTTAAATATTTATCAACTTTACCACTAATATGTAACTTTTGCATGCACTCTCTATCATGATAGTACTACCCAATTATGACATTATAAAATTCTTAATAAAGTTGTCTCTGTGGCAATGGCATGCTTATAAACTAAACCTTCTGAAACATATTAATGCTTATCATTACTCCAATTTCAATCTCTCAGAATCTTTCCTATTTATTTTGCCCTCCCACCACAGTCCATTTTCTACCATTCATGTGTACACATATCCCATACTTTATTATATTTCATCTTAGCTCCATTTACTATTGTTCAGAAGTCTCTCATTGCCAGCCAATACAAAACTGAGACCTAAACCTTAAAACAATTAGACTTTGTGATTGTCAAATAAGTGCTTGGATATTCAGAAGTAAGTTTTCTGTAGGGACCAAGCTTAAAAACAAAGAATGAGATTCATATAGAAATAACTCCAGGAAAGATGGAGTTAAATGTGATGTAGATAGCAGAATTTAGGTTAATACAAATGAATTTACATACTGTGAAAGAAAAGAAGATATAGAGCATATTCTAATTATTTTACTAAAATTCTTTAAAATGGGTGTGAACCACTCCCCCCCCCAGTCTTTAAGATCCAGTGTACCTTTTCTTTCATCTTCTGATGTAATTTCTATCTTCTCCTGATCTTATTTATTTTATTTTATTTTTTAGAAGCAGAAACTCACCATGGCCAAATCCAGCCCACCACTCAATTTTATGAATAAAGCTCTACCTCCAAACATCACTCTCATTAGTTTACTTACTGTTTATGAATGTTATTTTATTACAAGGACAGTGTTGAGTAGTTACCACAGAGAAAATTTGGCCCACAAGTCATAAAATACTTTCTGAACCTTTATAGAATGTTCACTAGCTTTGAATGACTCATAATGATGACATATTGTCTTATATTATTTTCTTTCCATGTGGTTCATATCTCTCCAGTGAAATTGTTGGCCTTTTTTGAGTAGATATCATGGATTGGATGGCTTGCTATCCTTGAACAATGCCAAGTTTAGTAGGCTTTAAGCAATAAATATTCTAGTTCTAAGAGTTAAGAAGTTCTTAAGTCTTATTCATTATTATACCCTCAGTACCTTATACTATATCAAGTGCACAATAGATATGCAATAAAAATGGATGAATGAATGTATGGTGGTTATTAAGTATAGAACTTCATAAATATTTTAAATTTCTTAGCTTTTTCTAACTTTTCTTTTCTTTTTTCTTTCCTTTTTTTCCCCACTATGGCCACATGAACTCTCCAGAGAGAGTGAGAGAGAGAGAGGGAAAATGAGAAATCACCCCTGTTTCTTTGCTTCCAATTTCTTCTTCTCCATTCTCTTCTTGGAATTTTGGCACGCACATGCACTCTGTCTGAGTATTAAGCCACTGAGTCCAGGATTCAAACCACGATGGGTCATGTGATAATCTAGCACCTTAACCTTAACACCACCAGCTGGCCCCAAAATATCTTTTTTTTTTTTTTAAGAGAAATTTGTGTTATAGGGTGGGTGTGGTCACCTATTGAGATAGGGAGAGACAGAAAAGAGAAATCATTCCCCAAAGGGGATGGATGGTCATGCCATAATCCCTTCTTCTTCCCTCTCCACTTGAGATTTTGGACATGCATGCACACTCACCTGGCATGAGTTTTAAGCTTTTGAGTCTGGGACTCGAACCTTGTGGGAGTCCAGCAATGTAACCATTGCATCATCTGCTGGTCTACCCAAAATATCTTACTTTTAAAGGTTATATGCAAATATACACACTAAATAAAACCCAGTCACATCAGTGAACTGTACCTTAATTCATAAGACACAATTAAGTAGTCAGCTTCAAATATGGAATCAAGAGTGGGTCATTCAACAAGAAAGTGGTCACCTATTTTATTTGATGACAACTATATTCACATACATAAGCACTCTGATATAGCATATTTACTCTATGTAATAAGCATTCTTCACTCTATTTTTCTACCAACATAGTGTTTATTCTTTCAGACAACAATTTCAAGACTTACTACCAACAAAAGACTAATTTAATTTCCAAAAATATGCAAAGCCTGCTAGGAGAGGACTTCGTTGTGAGAAGAGTAATGCAGATGTTTTTAATTCTTAATTGTTACTTCATTTTTATTACCTTGCCTTAACTCATGCCATACTTTCTCTCGTGCTGATTTACAAGATCTAAAAAGGAAGCTAAAAAAAAATATTCTGAAGACTGGTAATGGAGAACCTGCTGATTTTATAGAGAAAAAAATCAAAACATTTAGATATCTGACTGTTGACTGTTTAAGGGCATGCACAGGAAAATAAGAGTAGGTCTGGCATCCTAGGAAAAAAACTTTTCTCTACCGCTCTCTTTTTGAGTTCCTAATATTATTGAAAAGAAATAAGTTTTTTGAAAGGTATAGGCCAAAATGGATTCTCTGATGATATTGTATTGTACCAGTCTACAGCCAGACTGTAAACATGGTGCTGCGGTGTGTTGTTCAGGAGCCTTTTAGCAAACGTCCTAATATCCACACTCCTCCCTCCCTACATACATCTGGTCCACTTCAGCTTATCACCTAGCAGCTGTTTCAGCATCCTGCTGTCATCCATCCTCCACATGTATCCAGCCCAGTGGAGCTACATTAAAGGGAGCAAGGACTTTATTGCAGGGAGATTGGCTGCTTGCCAGAGCCTCGTTATTAGTGATCCTTCTTACTACTCATGTTTCATAGGCTCTTGGGTGACACTGAATCAGGTTTCCAAGAAACTCAATGGAGAGTTATACTAAGCATACATTTTACTGACTCCACTCTGGATGCCAAGCTTGACTGGTGACAAGCATGTCCCCTGCACAAAGAAAACGTGTGTGCAGATAGCCTGATATTTCAAGTTCTGCAAAACTAAAATGACCTGGCAAGAGTAATATTGAGTGCAACTACCTAGAAGAAGAAAAATATCTCATCACAATCCTGAATAAGATTATGTTAAACTACTACAAGGGTAGGATCTACTTTCTAAGAGAAACTAAAAGCATTCGTACATACTCTCTCCAAATAAACTAAACACCATTTTTCGATCTCTTATTGTAACAAACATTTTCATTTTATTAAGACAGTGCTTTCATTTAATATAATAGTTTAAACTTATAAGCAAAATTAGAGAAAAATTAGCAGACTATAAATTTAAACATAAATATGTTCTGAATTCGTTTCTTATTTTTCAGATAAAAAAGATAAAAAAATCAGAAATAGAAGATTTAAAGTACTTTTTCCACTCAAATACTGACCCTGTAAGTAATAAAGATCTATAAATGGAGATTATAATGTAGTTCCAAAACCAAGCTCACCAAGTAGTCCCCTAAAAAGTTGCATTAGGAAATAGACTCTTAATAAAGTTAAATGTGAAAAATATTTTGACTTTATGTACTCCAAATTTCTCACATTTCATATGAGAAAGAGTCAAGCATTGTATAAATGTCAGGTAGTTAGTAGTAGACTTATGTTACAATTCTTACTCTACTACACCACCAAAGGGATATGTCATTTCATTTTGGACCAAATACATCCTCAGATTTACCCCTGACCATTCATTCTCCCTCCCCCAATTTTTTTCTTCCCCAAATTACACACACATTCATTTAGCCCTGGGAAACTTTTCTATATATAAGCTAGTGGGATGGACCAATATACTTTACTTTTCTATAGTATTTGACTAAATTACATTATGAACACTAAATACGACTTAGTGATTGAGCCTCAGAAAACTCCACATGCCTTCCTATTTTCTTTCAAGAATCATAGAGAGGCAGGACCAGCAGTTAGCATAATGGCTACATCTCTGGACTACCATGTAGCCGACCACAGTTTGAGCCCCAGACCTGGTGGCTTAAACTCACTCTGGGCACTTGTGTGTGTGTGTCCAAGATCCCAAGAGGAGAATGGAGGAGAAGGGATTGAGGCATGGCCATCCCCTTGGGAGGTGATTTCTCACTTTCTGTCTCTCTTTCTCTCTGTCTTTCTGGCAAGCACATGCACCCTAAAGCAAAAACCTTTCAAAAAAAAGAATCATACAGAGACCAACTACAGTAGCACAAGTGGTAGGACATCACCGTGTAGTACTGGAAACTTATGGTAGGTCCTGGATTCAGTTCTTTAGTCACCTGTGGGCATTCTCATAATCATGGCTACCTGGAACGCTTGGTGTGGGATGGTGTTGTGACATGGCAAAGCCTGTGATGTCTTTATTTCTTTCTCTCACAAAAGAAATGAACAGGCAGGAAAAAAAAAAAAAAGAATCACATCAGAATAATGGTGGCCCACATAACCAAAGCAATGCAGGTAAGAGAAAAATGGCATACCCAGCAAGATTATTCTTTAAACAGGAAGGAGAAATCAAATCATTACTGATTTACCAGGAATAGGCCAGCCCTAGAAGAAATACTTAAGGAAACTTTACATCTGCAAAACTGAAGGAGATAAACAGAAACAAGAGAACACAAAACAAATAAGATAAAAACAAAAAGACACAGAGAGAGAGAAATTGACAGGACTAAGATCACATATATTAATGACTAACTTGAATGTTAATGATTAAAATATCCTACTAAAAAATAAAGATTGGCTCAAAGGATGAAGAAACTGGAAACGCTTATATGTTGCTTGCAAGAAACACACCTCATTGACAAAGATATATACAACTGAAATTTACTTTGTCAATGTTTTCTGAATGATCTGAATAAAGTTCCTGTTGGAAAATTTTTTCCCCTGAAATGTATTATATAAATTAAAAGTCTGTTAACACACTAAGATATTGAGACATTTGATAAGCAAAAATTTAATTCCTAATGTATAAAATGAGAAATTTAGTGCTATAAGTTTATTTGAAAATATCTAAATAAAAGTTACATGGAACATGATAATCATTTTATTTTTAAAATTGTATTCAACAATTTTTTTTATTTTTTTGGAAAGGTTTTGGCTATAGGGCACGTGCACTCACCAGACAGACAGAGACAGAGAGACAGAAAGTGAGAAATCACCCCTCAGGGGGGATGGCCACGCCGCAATCCCTTTTCCTACATTCTCCTCTCAGGATCTTGGGCACACATGCACACATGCCCAGAGTGAGTTTAAGCCATTGGGTCCAGGACCCAAACCATGGTCGACTACATGGGAGTCCAGCGACATAGCCATTACACTAACTGCTTGTCCCATTCAACAGATGTTTTCATACTTGAGCACAAAGACATTATAATAAGGATATTTATCTCAATAATTTGAAAGACTGAAAATAACATAAATGGTCAACAAATTATGAGATAAATTTATGCCCATATAACGTATGACTGCATTATTAAAGACTTTAAAGAAACAGAACAGGGGCCAGTAGATGCTGGAGTAGTTACATGGCTGGACTCTCACATGGCCAACTATGGTTTGAATCCTGGACACAATGGCTTGAAAATTAATGCTGGGCACATGTGCACATGTGCCCAAGATCCCAGGAGGAGAATGGAGGAGAAGGGATTGCTGTATGGCCATTCCCCTGAAGGGTGATTTCTCTCTTTCCTCTCATTGTCTTTGTCTCTCTTTCTCTGGCAAGTGCACATACCCTAAAGCAAAATCCTCTAAAAAGAATAAATAGAATAGGTCCCTATAAACTGATATTAATGAAAACAAGTATGCCTTCATTAAAAAAATAAATAAAAAGCAAGTTGTAAGAAAGTATGTGTAACAATACCATTTTAGACATTCAGAGGTATAAAAAGATACATAAACCATTGGATAATTTTGGGAAAAGACTAAAAATATTGAGGGTATCAAAGGGAGACACATCCCCCATTAATAGTTTGTACTACTAAAATTTTCTCTTGGTATTATTTGAATTTTTCACTATGAATATTTAAAGCCTACTTATAAAAACAATGAAGATAAATATAGGATCATAATAATAGAGAAGATATGATAGGGAAAAACTATTCTGTTTATTCCTCAAACTTTACTAAATGGTTTTTAAAGTTTTTCATATAAAACATAACTCCAAAAACCTTAATAATGTAATCTTTACTTGGAATTATCTTTTAGTGTTCTGAATTACTTTTGCACTCTTAGAAGATAGTATCAAAACTGAATTGCTAAATATAACATCTGCTCCTACTGAAGTATTTAGAAATGCTTGACTAGCCATTGAGTGTAAAATCGTCCAAAACTTTTCTGAAAAATACAATGCGATTGTGACTAAAATTTATCTTCTATATGATTGTCATTGGCAATCCATGTGAGAATCAGACATCATTGTTTCCCAACACTTGCAAAATAGTGACAATGAAACCATCATCTTTGAAAAGCTGATAAAACAATGACATATTCAATGTGACATCAGAGGTAATCAGTGTCAGACACCTCTGAAAAAGCATTATACAAATCACAAACACCCTTAACACCCTTAATGGTGACCAAGGTAGACAGTATCCTGATAACTCAAGATTTTTTTAGAGTAGTTGTCATACTCTCTGTCCTGATAGATTCCTACTATATTTTCTATTTATACAGGAGACTGCACACATCCTAAGTAATTACCAGTGGATTGTCTGATTAATCCACACAGCTGAAAATGTACCTCCAGTATGTTACTTCAAAGAGGTACTTGATTTGGGAACCAGCAGTTAGCGTAATGGCTATGTCACTGGACTCCCACGTAGTTGACCGCGGTTCACGTCCCGGACCCGGTGGCTTAAAATTCACACCAGGCACGTGTGCGTGCGTGCCCAAGATCCTGAGAGGAGAATGGAGGAGAAGGGATTGTGGTGTGGCCATCCCCTCTGGGGGGTGGCTTCTCGCTTTCTTTCTCTATGTCTCTCTCTGTCTGTCTGGCGAGTGCACGCGCCCTATAGCGAAAACCTCTCCAAAAAAAAAAAAAAAGAGGTACTTGTTTCAAAGATGGAAATGGGGCTCCAACTTAATCCCAGACCCCTAGAGAAAATCATGGGTACCCCAAGAGAGGGTCTGGAACTTGTTAACTCATAAGAAAGGCTTTTCTTTTCGAAACTGTCTCAATTTTTTGTATATGTAATTTGTACAAAAAGTAGCAGTCTCTTTCAGTTGCAGTTCTGACTGAGATGTCAGCAAAATTGAGAACCAATAAAAATCCTTAGAGAGAGTTATTTTCTCAAAATTCTAACTATACTTTTTTCAGAAATAAAGCAATTTCATAATGAAGGTCCAGATTATTCCAAATGATATGAAATCGAAACACATTCTCTAGGTAATAATAAAGCAATAGTGAGGAAGATAATAAAAATGATCATTAATTTGTAATAGTTTCTATTGTCCTAGAAGCCAAAGCCTACATACTAGGTCATCAGGAAAGTAATGATACATTATTTTTCATGGGAAAATACGTCATGAATTTCTGAATGATCTAATAACATGAACTATTTTTTAAAAAATATTTATTTAATTTTATTATTATCATTGGGATATTGGAAAAGTGACAATGTATTCTTCTATTTTTGTCATTATCATTGGGCTGTTGGAAAAGTGACAATGTATTCTTCTATTTTTCTCTGCCAAAATGCATCATGAATTTTCTGACAACTAATTTTTTTAAATTTACTATATGACACATGTCCCCATGAGAGAGAGAGAGAGAGAGAGAGAGAGAGAGAGAGAAAGCGAGAAAGTGCTTGATCCATGGTCGGCCATGTGGAAGTTCGGTGCCTTAACCTCTATGCCATTTGCTAGCCCTTAACTTGAGCTTTTTAAGAGCTAATGAATAATAAGCCCAGCTATGCACAGCCTACTCATAGAAAACACGTAGATCTTGTCAATCAGAATAATGTAAAAACATACAACAACACATATATATGAATTGAGAACTAGACAAATAAGTTTACTCTGATTATTTACCTCTTATGGAAAAGTGTAGCAATCTAGCAGACAGATGGCATTTGTGTTGGTCTATATTATCTGAATAAAGACTGAGAAATAGTAAAGAATCTAGAAGTAGAGGAACATAGAGTAAGATAAAAGAGGAAGGGCTTAGGATGATGGAAAGGGCATGTTCTGGGAATCTGAAGAGCTGTTGTTGCTGCCGGCTCAACCAGCAGTGTTGTGCTTGTGTGGTCTCTGCCTCTCGAGAGAAAGCGAGAAAGTGCTTGATCCATGGTCGGCCATGTGGAAGTTCGGTGCCTTAACCTCTATGCCATTTGCTAGCCCTTAACTTGAGCTTTTTAAGAGCTAATGAATAATAAGCCCAGCTATGCACAGCCTACTCATAGAAAACACGTAGATCTTGTCAATCAGAATAATGTAAAAACATACAACAACACATATATATGAATTGAGAACTAGACAAATAAGTTTACTCTGATTATTTACCTCTTATGGAAAAGTGTAGCAATCTAGCAGACAGATGGCATTTGTGTTGGTCTATATTATCTGAATAAAGACTGAGAAATAGTAAAGAATCTAGAAGTAGAGGAACATAGAGTAAGATAAAAGAGGAAGGGCTTAGGATGATGGAAAGGGCATGTTCTGGGAATCTGAAGAGCTGTTGTTGCTGCCGGCTCAACCAGCAGTGTTGTGCTTGTGTGGTCTCTGCCTCTCTAGCCATGAGGGTCTTGACTGTGCAAAGCAGAGGCAGCATAGACAACTTATGAGGACCTTTTCAGCCCTGGAGATGAGTGATTTGATGAAGTCGACAATTATCCCAATAGAGATGGCACCACTGACTGCCTCGGAAGGCTAAGAGTTCAGAGATAAGCAACTATCCTCATACAGGCAGTCCAAGTTTTGTTACCTCTCTTCCTTGTGTATTAAAAGCCCTTGGGAGAATAAACACCTTTATAGTACAAGATTCTACTGAAGACAAAAAAAAAAAAAAAAGAAAACACAAGTTTGAAAGCCATAGGCAACTGAGTCTGAACACTGCTCTATCATTCACTACCATTTGGTATAAGTCAAGTCATTTAATATTTTAGAGCTCCAACTTTCTCATGGGTAAGAGGATGTGATATCTCCCCTTGCAGAATTATTGAGCCTAACTGGATAAGGCTGGCTAATATAGGGTTTGACTCTGACTTAACAGAAAGCAAGCTTTTTGAAGTTAGATATTAATATGAAGATCTTTGAAATCTTAATACATTGACAAGTAATTGGTATACTGTATTGCTTTATAAGTGTTATGTTCTTCGCGAAATCCATCATGTAATTAGTAGCAAGTAACTCAAGGATAGTCTGTGATCACAGCTGTTTTCTAAAGATAACTGATGCAATCACAATATCTTTTGGATGGTGTGCAACACCATTGACATCTGCTTCTATGTAATTCTTACAACAATCGCCAAACTTTGAGGATTGTAGTGATGACCTTGACAATAAAGTAAGATTTAAATTATGTTCAGGTGCTGTGTTTCAAAGTCAAGGGGAAAGTTGCATATTTTAAAAATGCATCCTTTTTAAAGCACAATGACAAACACTAGTGATTAAAGTACTAACTATTAGCTACTGGAGAAATTGGAGAATTTCCTTTTTTAAAACATTGCATACACAGAGGCATATATATGGGGAGTTCAATAAGTTTGTGGAAAAATGGAACTAAAGTAAAAACTTACTTTGATGCAAAAATTTTTGAAAGTCATGTACAGTTTTATTCATAATACAAATTTTCCATGAATTTGATGAACATTCTTTTTATTTCTGTGATGCATAACCTTGTAGATGATCTCACTGACAAGCAACTTCCCCTCAAAAAGTAGAAAATAAACATAATGTTCATAAATTTTCTAATTTTCTGTCTACGTTTAGATAGTGATTAATTAAAACTAAGAAGGTACTGTTTATTTACAGGTAAGTCTGTATATAATGAGAATTGTCAAATATACCATGCTTTAGGTTTCACAAAAATTTTAGCCAAATAAAATAAAAAATTGACTTAAAATTGACTTAAAGATTAATTAGATGAGATTCAAAATATGATGAATTCTTTAGAAATTTCTTAACCTTTTGAGAATATTGTTGGACTAATTAGATTGGGAAAGCTTGTATGTGTATATGTTCATGTGAACGTGAGTATTGTGTATCAGTTGTCTTACTTATTTCAAGAAAGATATAATTTAAACACATTAAAATAAGTTTACTTCCTAGAATATTAATACTTATTTGATTTAAAAATTTTTAATTGTCAAAGGATGTAGGTACTAATGAAAGAGAGAGAGA
>NW_006204090.1:736908-768775 GCF_000334495.1 Tupaia belangeri chinensis
AGAGAGAGAGAGAGGAATAAAATGCATAATCATTATTTTTTTTCCCATTTCTCCTTCCATCAGGATTTTCAGCACACATGCACACTATTGGTCTGTTTCTCAAGTTGCTACTGCCAGGATCTGAATTGTGGTTGGACCTGTGGGATTTGACTCCCTTAACCATTGAGTTACGGGGCTGGCTCCATCTTACTGATTTTAATTGCTTCTGTTTCCCACCAACTCTGATTATGAGAAATTTGGAGCATATATTGGCTAGACAATAATGAATAAAGTTTGTAATTTTTCAAAATTTTAAAGATCGGGACAGACAGCATAATTTTTACTTAGCTGGTCCCATTCATGAGTGTGCTATCCTTGAGACCTAACCTTCAAAAGCCCCACTCCCAAATGCCATCACACTATGGATCAGATTTCAACGTATAAATTTTGGAAGAACACAAACACCTGGTTCATGTTATGCCCCTGCTACTACATGATTTCCAGAGACACATGTGGAGGATAAGAACCAGTGGTGCTCGCTTCGATCAAGTTTCAGTGTCACTTTGGTAGATGACTTCCTATTGAATTTCAATGGCATCTCTATGGGTAGAGTTCCAGAGTGCTGCAGACGTGGCGGAGGGTGGCTCTCCCACTTCACGCAACCTATCGCCCTGATAGGAGTGTTTCCGGCAAGTTCACCCCTACCTAATTTGTTTCTTCAATATTCTCCCACAGCCCTAGGGTATTCTTTGGCATTCTCTTTACCTCTTTACAGTTAATTACTTATAACTAAATATAGATTCTCTACATTAAACTTCCCTCTTATTAAACTAAGTATATCCTGGCAAGATCTTGCCTATTACCTCTGGAGACTGTCTGATGTTTATATACCAAACTTTAATGAAATGAAATCCCTGATACTTCTCTCAAAAGAATAGTAAACTCTAAATCTTTACTATAAAATAAAAAAAATTGAACTAAAGGCAAAAAGGATAAACATAAAATCATACATGGAGATACATAACAATTCCTCTCAATAATTGATGTTACTACACAAAAAATCAGTAAGAGTATAACACTATCCACCAACTTGATCAAATTGACACTTTAATAACACTGCATGCAATCAATGACAAGAATAGGCTTTCTTTTCCTGTCCACATAAAACATTCTCTAGGATTGACTGTAGGTTGATCAATAGAACAAATCTAAACAAATTTAAACAAATTCAAATAATGCGAACTGTGTCAGTGACCACAGTGAATCAAATTAGAAATCAATAGTAGTAAGGGCCAAGGGAATGGCCCTTATAGCAGTAGCATGGCTAGATCCACTTGGGAAAAGTTCCAGGGTAATATCCTTGGGCCTTTCTGATCACACTAGGCACTGGTGTGTGCATACATGTGAAATGCATGCATGCCCATGATTTGAGTCTGTTAAGTCTTGGGGAGGATCATGGTGTGAAGACCCTGAGGTGCGTTTTGATACATTGGCTCTTTGTCTCACATTGTAGTGCACTCAGACAATGGAATGCCTAGGAGTAATAGCACCCAACGAAATAATGATATAATCAACAACATGGTGAATCTCTAAAATATTGCATTACACAAAAGAAACCAAGCAAAGAATACCATCTTTATTATTCCATTACATAAAGAATAAGAACAAGTAAAAATAGTAAAATAATAAAATAATAACAAAATTGGTACTTTGCAGTTTGGGGACATTTATGTAAAAGGATTATAAGGAAACTTTGTGTGATAACCTATATCTCGCGTGATGATTCTATACCTTTTTTTTTTTTGAGAGTTTTTTTTTCTTTTTTTTTTTTTTGCCATAGGGCGCGTGTACTCACCAGAAAGACAGAGAGGCAGAGAGACAGAAAGCGAGAAATCACCCCCCAGAGGGCATGACCATGCCACAATCCCTTCTCCTCCATTCTCCTCTCGGGATCTTGGGCACACACACAAACGCACCCGGCATGAGTTCTAAGCCACCGTGTCCGGGACGTGAAACACAGTCTATTACGTGGGAGTCCAGCAACATAGCCATTACCCTAACTGCTGGTCCCATGATTCTATATCTTGATCTGGGTGGTTGTTACATATGGGTATACAATTGGAAAATGGAATCTCAAATGGAATAAAAAATAATTTGTGTGTGGAAATCATGTATCACCAATTTTAAAAAGTATATGTCACATGAAAATATATTGATTCTCTGTTGCCTTTAAGATAAATTTAAAATGTCTTTAAATAGATATGTGGTGCTATATATGATTCCTATCTTTCATTCAGTCTTCTATTTTGCCAGTTGTTTCTCCATTTGTACCCTTCAGTGATAACTGAATTACTATACATAAAATTCCCCAATGTGCTATGTTTTATCAAATCTTCATGCTATTATACTGGTTTCTTTATCTGGATTTTTACTCTATTTCTAGCATCTATTGAATAAATTGTACTAATTTTCAGAACTCAACATATGCTTCATTTTGTCCAAAAAGCCTTGCCTGATCAGTTTAGATGCTCTTGTAAGAGCTATCTAAGAGCACTGCATTTTTTTTTTTTTTTTTTTTTTTTAGCTTTTTGGAGGAGAAGGAGACACAGAGAGACAAAGTGAGAACTCATCCCATGAGGGCATGACCATAGCGCAATCCCTTCCCCTCCATTCCCCTCTTGGGATTTTGAGCATGCACGCACATGTGCCCAGCATGTCTTTCAAACCACCTGGTCCAGGACTCGAACTGCATGGTAAGCCATGTGGGATCCAGTGTCCTAACCATCATGCCACCTACTGGCTCCACACTGCATTCTTTTTATAGCACTTATTTGCTATTTTGTAGTAGTCTATTTGATAGAATAAAAAGAAGTCTAATTTAATTAAATATTTCTTTTAAGATTTTTTAAACTTAATTAATTTATTTCTTTCTTTGTATATACATTTAATCGCATTGTTTAGCTTGCAATGTGAGCATTTCAATATGTGAACATTTCTCTCCAGTCCCATTGATCAAAATATCTTCAACCGATAGCACCACCCTTCCCCATCCCATCAATGTTCTACCTCCGTATCCCTTCTCCAAATGTCCTTCGTTAAATATTTCTTTTAAATGTATTACTTTCAAATATCCGATCTAGCTTTAGAAAATAACTATAAAGCATTTGTATAGAAATGCTTAAGAACTTATTTCTAATTATATAAATTACTTGTAACTACCTTATATACACATAATGACATTGATGGTGGATATGATAATAGAGCAAATACAGGTAATTATTGAGTAATTGCTATGTACCAGATATCATCAATTTAATACACATAAACTCTTTGTACTGAATATTGCTATACCCATTCTGTAGATTAGAAAACTAATACCAAAATTTTAACATGTGACAATGCTGGAATTGAGTAATTTAAACAAAATTTGAAGAAGCTGTTTTGTATAGGGAATTAAAAATAAAAAATAAATACAGATCAAGCTATTAAAAACTCTAAATTAGCTAATCTGGCTTAAATTTCAAAAAAGAATAACCAAGAGTAAATATTTTTTATTGCCTACATATATTGGAAAATAAATGAATAATTAATCTGTTTATAGCTTCAAATTTAAGCAGATTGCCGAATGTTCATTTTGGGTGTTTTATTAGTTAAATAAACGTGTAACTTTCTTGGCTAGTTCATGTGCTACGGTGCTTAGCATCGATGAATATAATCATTACCACAATGTAATGTCATGCCAAGTTTGTTTGAATACACATTTGTCAACAAAAAAGAGAAAGATAATGAGTAAAAAATTTCTACAGAATTCCTGCCAGCAGTAATCAATGTATAAATCAAAATAGAAGCTTTCACAACTAATATATTTCAGTATTATGTTTAATTTTGCCTATGTCAAAATGATATGTACCATCTCCTAAAACATGTTTTTCTGAAACTTAAATGGTCAGAAATAAGACTAATAGTACATCTTTGTTTTTAAATTGTTTTTAAGTACAAAGTTGTGTACACACACACACACACACACACACACACTTATGTCTTTCTTTGGCCAAATCTCTGTGTTTCAATAACAACTTTTTCTTCAGAATTGCAGCTAACACGAAACGTGTGCTCTGAGTTTCGGTCTTTTATAATAATTGACATACTTCCTTGAAAAACATTTATTTTGAAAACAGTTATAATTTTGTTTTGTGTAAGGTAACTCAGAGAACTGAGAACAATATACTTAGCTAAAGGTATCTTCAGCAAGCCAAACAAACACAAAGACTATTATCCTAGAAAATTCCTAGCTTCTCTTTGTGTACATGTGCATGACTTGGGAAAGTTTGCTTTGTTTTGTTTTGCTTTTTAACCAGAGAGTCCAGTAAGGCTTGGTCCTATCACAGTTCTTTTTTCCTTTAATTTTCTTTTCCACCAATTTTTCACCCCATTAGGATCCTGGGCACGTGTATATGAGCCCAGCATGTTTTCAAGCTGTGGGACTGATATTCCAACTACGATTGGCCATGCGGGACCTGGTTTCAAATACATGGTGCTTGACTGGTGTGTTATGGACTGGCCCATCACTTGGGAAATTATTAAAAACCCACCCTAAATCAAATAGGAAGAAGCATCAGTTGGCTTTCAGTTCCAAGTGTATTAATTGCTTTAAGGGTTTCCTTTTTCAGTTCTCATATTTAACTTCTTAGTTGATATTTGAAACTAACATCACAGACTAAATATGCTACATGTTTTTATGACTGCTTCTAAGACATTTAGTTACTGAAATCCTTCATCATCTATTTAAAGGGGATTTTAAAATAATAAACATGTTCTATTAATTTAGAATTCCTAGAAAAAAATGCATCTTTGGCACCTATTATGCAGTTAATATGATATTGTGGTTCCCTTTTTAATTTAGAAAACAGTTGTAAAGAAATCATAGAAAGTATATTTTTCCTAATTCTAATTTTTTTTCAAAGAGACAATTTTGTTATAGGGTGTGTACACT
Organism: Tupaia belangeri chinensis; assembly: GCF_000334495.1. Lineage (NCBI taxonomy): Eukaryota > Metazoa > Chordata > Mammalia > Scandentia > Tupaiidae > Tupaia > Tupaia belangeri. The sequence continues at coordinate 741,881 of NW_006204090.1, forward strand.
TGCCAGAGAGACAGAGAGAGAGATACAAAGTGAGGAATCACCCTCCTTGGGACAGGACAGCCACATTATAATCGCTTCTCCTCCATACTCTTCTAGGGATTTCAGAGAAGCACTCAAATGCTCTGGGCATAAGTTTTAAGCCACTGGGTCCAGGACTCGAACCATGGTTGACTACATGGGAGTCCAGCGATATAACCATTATGCCATCTACTGGTCTCTTTCATTCTAATTTTAAAACTTATATTTAAAATTTTGTAATAAAATAGCAAAAAATATTATACTAAGTATCAATGAATTATCTTTTTAAAACCAATGTTGAAGTCTCATAATTTTTTTTTTTACTACATTATTATTATGTGTTTCTACTTCATCTTAGGTATACCTAACTGAAGGCACTAAGTAGCTTCCATTGCACCAAAATATTCAGACCATCTCTGTTGTTTAAATATAAAGGGGATGGGACCAGCAGTTAGCATAATGGCTATGTCACTGAACTCCCATGTAGTTAACCGCGGTTCGAGTCCTGGACCCAGTGGCTTAAACTCACACCAGGCACATGTGCATGTATGCCCACGATCCTGAGAGGAGAATGGAGGAGAGGAGATTGTGGCATGGCCATCTCCCGGAAGGTGATTTCTCACTTTCTGTCTCTGTCTTTCTGGTGGGTACTTGTGCCCTATAGCAAAAACCTCTCAAAAAAATATATATATATATTATATAAAAGGGGAATAGAGAAAAAAAATGTTTCAGAAGGAAATTACAGTGCACTTGTTACTAGATTTTAGCATTGCCCATATCTGTTTTTTGAGTTTTTAGTACCTACCTACTGTTCGAACAGAATCCTAACTTTTTTTTTTTCCTGGCTTTAAGTATTAAGCAAATTTTTCTTAACTTTTTTTAGTTTGATTGATTAAAGTTAAAACTGCTTTTCTTGAAATTAAAAAACAAAACAAAACAAAAAATACCTACTTAATGACTGCAGTAAGCCATATAGCTTCAGCTAGGTGCTACTTCATAGTATGTTCATTCTCCTCACTGAATCTTATGCCTGAAGTCAGACATATGTTCATAGATAAGTTTTATATCAGCTGCACTTGCTATTGAAAGTATTTAGACTAATTAATTCTGTAAATCAATAAAATGTGAAAAAAATAAAGAATGGTAAATTCTGGAAAAATATATAAATAGAATGCAATACTAAGGAACATTCCATGCCTTATTTGTGCTTTTCTTAAAGATTCAAATAAGCTAAATATAGCAATAATTAACAGTTTCAGTGGTACATTTTTAGTGATCCTACTTAAGTGTAAATACTTTGATAGATATTTGTAATCTGAGTTTATAGTTATCTATATATATACACACACACACATATATATATACATATACACATATATTATTTATATATATATATGTATATATATATATATTTTTTTTTTTTTGGTGGTGGTGGTGGTGGTGGTAGAGAGAGTGTCTTGGTAGGTTGCTCGAACTGGCCTTGAATTTGTGATACTCCTACATTGACCTCCTGAGTAGCTGGAATTACAGGTGTACACCTCTACGTCCAACTTTAGATAAAATTTTGATGGCTTAGGTAGTTATTTTATCGTCACTACCAGTTTGCATCATAAACAATATGTCTTTCAATAACTCCTCTTTAGAATCTTTGTACCTGACTTGCCTCTAGGGATAATATTTGCTTATTGCTTCTAAGGAATGTCAAGATTCAAAGAGCTCTTCATTTTTCTCAATTAAAATTAAAAGCCACATTACCTTTAGAATGGAGATGTTGTCCTATGGGAAATGCATGTTGTCTTTAAATGGAAACTTCTTAGAATGCTTGGGAGGACCTTAGTGAAAACTACATGCCATTCTGTATTATGAGCATTCTGTCTTATGATAAATTTCCAGCTGTGTTGTTTTTTTTTCTTTTAAATCAGTTAAATATAGCTGTCTTTGTGATTTTGACTTTTAGAGTCTTCAAAGGCTATAATTTGGAGTTTCAGATAAGCTTTTAATGTGTTTAATTTAGTTAGTAATCTAAATTTCTTTTGGAGTTTTCAATAATATCCAACGGTGGGGGTCATCGCACACAGCTCCACTTAGCCTCCTTCTAAGAGGTTTGAAGAAATTGCTTGAAAATTAATACTCAGGTTAATAACTATGATTCATTCAGCCCTATGCACACTGTCTATTAATACAGTTTCATGATTTTTTACTGTTTCTGTTATTACCTGTGACTTATATAGCTATATATTCAAACAGATATTTCAGGGATGAGAAATCAAAATCTGAAAACTATATTCGAAATTTATTGTGTATTTTTATTAGAAATAAAAGAATGTTGGTTATCATGCTTCCTTTGTTTGATACACACAGACACACATATTAATTCTGTGCAATATTGGGCAGTTTTACATACATATATTTTCATATTACTTAAGGCCTCTGACTATAATAATGCTACTTTATATTTTAAAGAAACAGAGCATTATTGGAAATTATTGTTAAGTAAAGATGTACTTTTTTTTTTTTTTGGAGAGATTTTTGCTATAGGCTGCATGCGCTCACCAGACAGACAGACAGAGACATAGAGACAGAAAGTGAGAAATCACCCCCCAGGGGGGATGGTCACACTACAATTCCTTTTTCTCCATTCTCCTCCCAGGATCTTGGGCACGCACACACATGCGCCTGGCGTGAGTTTTAAGCCACCGGGTCCAGGACATGAACCACAGTCGACTACGTGGGAGTTCAGTGACACAGCCATTTTGCGCTAACTGCTGGTTCCCAGTAAAGATGTACGTTTTTTTTTTCTTTTTTTAAAGAATTATTTATTTAACTTTATTCATTCATTTATTTTAATTTGATCAGAGAGAGACAAAGAAAGAGAGAGAGAGAAAGTGAGAAAGCAAGCCACCAGGCCTAGGACTTGAACTGTGGTCAGCCATGTGGGAGTGTCCAGCTTCTTAACCACTATGCCACCTGCTGATTCCAAGATGTACTTTTGATACATTGTATTTTTGCAAACATATAAAAAGAAATTTACTGTTATTTTTCTGTAATCATGTAAGTATGGTCTGTATTATACAATTTCATTTATAGAGACTACTTGTTTGAGGAGTTCACTTAAACACAATGAGAGAAAGCATAATTTTTGGAACCAAGGAAATGGATCCAAATTTTGGCTCTGGGTCTTCCTAACAAGGGTTACCTAACATATGCCTGAAAATAGTTCACTTGGAAAGCCAGTAGTTTGGGGTAATATAGTCATACAATATTAAATAGTTACACTGTTGCAATAGTACAGTAGCAAATATATATTTGTTTTATAATATCTTTGACAAGATACCCTGCTCCATGACTCGGTAAATGTATGATCCTGGAGTTAGGTTCTCTGAGTTTCAGTTTCCTGTTCTGTAAAATAGGAACATAAATGTCAATCTTGCAGTGCTATAGAGATAACAGGAGTAAACAATTAGCACCAATAGTAGAACATAGTAAATGTTCAGTAAGTGACAATTATTTTTATAAGACAGTACTTATATATTCTTCCTTAACACTAATAAATTGAATTTCAGGAGTGCAGACTTTCTGATGGACTCTAAATAGGAAGTTATCATAACTCCTTCTAAACTAATTACTGAGCTAGTTTTATCTTTCCGTTAGCCTGCAGACTTCAATATGGGCTCTTACTCCAGAATGTCTCATGGCTAGAACAGAATTGAGTAGTTGTAGTAGTTCAACAAACTCTTTTTATTTACTAGTTGATTTGACCCCAATGAAGATCATTTAAACTTTTAAATGCTTTACTTTGATTTTGGAAATACACAATTATATCCAAGGTCCATCCTCAGGCTCAGTGATTTGGAAAGATTCACAGGACTCAGAAATGCTGTTAGACTTGCAGTTGTGGTATATTACAGTGAAAAGAGAAAGATTAAAATGGGCAAATAAAGGGCGTGGTGGTGCCCGCCCTATGGCAAAATGGGCAAATAGAAAAGGTGAATAGGGCAACGGTCATGAGAAGCTGGGTATGAGCTGTCAGTGGTGTCCCCTCCTAGTAGGATCACATGGGGCACACTCTACTCTCCCAGCAACAATATGTGAAAGTATATACGAAGTGTTCCCAATCACAAAAGTCACTCAAGACCTAATGACCACTGTTTGGTAGGGGCCAGTCACACAAGCATGTAATGTTTATGGCACTGACATCAGGTACTCAAACTCATCTCTTCCCATTTCTCTATCCCTCCAAACTCCCCACTCTCTGAGAAAACAGATAGTCACTATAAATCATGTTATCAACCTTGACAAATCTCTCTCAGGCACACAAAAACAGGTATTTACCATAAACTCAGTGTAGCCTAAGGCCTGAGTTAAAATTTCCCTTCTCATGCAGACTGTTCCAAGGACTAAGAGGTTACCTCTCAGAGATACCAAGGGCAAATTCTAAAGACAGGCTTTTCTTCAAAATGTAGCAGGGTTTGAGCAAACCAGGATGCTGAATTAACCCGTTCTGACCCAGTAATACATTTACATAATGGAAAATTCCAAAATATATAAGGCAAAACATTGAAAATTTTTCCTTCTAGTGTATCTTTACCCACCCAGTTTCTCTGAACATAACAAAAAATAATTTAGCTTCTGATGTATTTTTTAAGATATATGTATACAGCTTCCTCTCATATTATCCCATATACTATTTGTATCTTCTTTTACTTTAATAATATATCTTAGATATTTGTCCATATACACATTAACAAGCCATCTCTCCTTTTTCTATGACTACATAATTTTCCAGTTTTGACTATATCATAATAAATTTAACTCAACTTACTTTTTTATTAAATTTATTTCTTTTTGTATATACATTCAATCGCATTGTTTAGCTTAAAATGTAAACATTTCAATATGTGAACATTTCTCCCCAGTCCCATTGATCAAAATATCTTCAACCGATAACACCACACTTCCCTATCCCATCAATCAACTTACGTTTTCATGTATTTGGGTAGTTTCCCATATTTTGCTTTAGAAATGATAATTCAATGACTAAGCTTGTACAAATGACACTTTGGAAGGAGACTATATTTCAAAATATCAACATTTTGAAATTCTTACCAGTAGAATTTCTAGGTCAATTTTGACAGGTATTTCTAAATAAACTACCTTTATATTTTGCTAATTTATACTTAACCAGATTATGATTATGATGACATTAAATAAAAGGTTAAAAAAGACAGAATAATTACAAATTCCCAAATACCAGCAATATTGTAAAGTATAAGTTTTAAACATGACATTTCAAACTGAAAAAGCAAATCTTACCAAGGACAATTTAATATAGTAATAAAAAGAGAATTAATGTAAGTGGAGAAAGATTAAGGGACATCACTTGACCTTTTTGTTTTGTTTCTTTTTATGTTAAATTATACAAGTTTTCCTATATCAGAAAATGACAGCACTATTGCACGTATCTTTGTAATTGAGTTTCTAAATCTTGATCTCTTACATGCCTGGGATCTGAGCAAATGAACACGGTAATAGTTGTATCTCAGTCACATGACTAGAGGCAGTGGAATAAATTATTATAAACTATAGATTTCACCATTAATCTGTTAGGACTGTTGAGATTATAGCTTCATGTAATTGTACATTTTCTTACAATTAAAGTCTTTGCCTAGAGAGAAGAATTTTCTCTGAATGAGGCCAGTAGAAAACAAAACTTAAAAAAAAATCCATGAGAGCTATTTTAAATATAGTAGAGTCATATTTCCAACTAATTTTAGCTAGAGTGTGAAGAAAATATTTCAGGAAGATCAGCTGATCCCGTTTTCAATGTGATGACATCCATGGTCATATGTGGTCCTATGGTTTTTGTAATGATAATGGATTCTTCTTTTCCCTTGTCATTGTCAGTTCTGACTCAAGAAGAAGACATCAGCATTTTTATATCATGTATATATTTTCAGTGAGTCTGGCTAAGCTAAATTGCCAGCAGGCTACATTATCGTAATTCTCTCTTTGCAAGTCACAGCTGCAAGGTTTCTTGTTCATGACAAGTTTCATGAACATATTTCTCCTTGTTGGGACTTCTAGCCTAGCCGGCTACCTGTGACATATTTTAGGTATCCTAAAATAAATTGTTATAGGCTTTTATACTATGATATTTTTGCATTCTGATAATGTGTATATATCAAGTCTTTTGTCCATTACTTAGACTCAGTTCTTTATAATCTTTTTAGTCTGGAGATCTCATCAAAAGCAGGTATGTTAGATGACCTATTTACTTCTATTGGATAGAAGAAATAACAAATTTTAATTTCCCCAGAGCTAGCTAATTAATCAAATCAATTCTTTTGATTATTTTCTTATCTAAAAATTAGCAATATTTTATTGTTAGTTTTTTAAGTCGTAGAGTCACATGCTTGTAATCAATTAGTTGTAGGTAACTTGGAATATTTACCTTGTGACACTTTGTTTTTCACTGTATTTTTAAATGATGCTTTGCTGGCTATTTCAAAGAAAAATAAATTAGGTCAATGGTAGCGTGGTGGTGAAGGAGCTGGACTCCTACTTGGTAGATAGCTGTTCAAGTCCCTGTGGCTTGAAAATCACACTGGGCTGTGTGCGTGCATGTCCAAAATCCAGAGAGGAGAATGGAAGACAAGGGATTGCAATTTGGCCATCACCTGGAGGTGATTTCTCACTTTTCCTCTCTTTCTGTCCCTGGCTGTCTTTCTCAGGTAAGCACATGTGTCCTATGGCAAAAAAAAAAAAAAAGAAAGAGAGAGAGGGATGATTTTTTTGTTTGTTTTGTTTTGAGTAACAGAATAAGGAAATGTGCCAAGATCAATTCTTCACTTAAACTGTAGTTAATAGAGAATTAAATAAAGGTCTGTAGTTCCCCTGAACATCAGCAAATGAGCTTTTCCTTTATATATAAAAAAATACAGTTCTCCCTTCATAGTGTCTTTTCTTCACTCTGACATGTTACCCATAGTAGAGATACATGCTGCTTCTTTATCCCAAAGTACTCCTTTTTTAAGTGGTAGATTTACTCATCTATTTTCTGTTTTGCCTAACTTATTTCTTATTTATTTTTTAATAAATTTTGGCCTTAGGGCATGTGCACTCTTCAGAGAGAGAGAGAAAGAGAGAGAAAGAGAGAGAGAGAAAGAGAATGAGAAATCACCCCCCAGAGGGAGTGATCATGCTACAAACCTTTCTCCTCTATTCTCCTCCTGGGGTCTTGGGCATGCACACACATAGGCCCAGCATGATTTTCAAGCCACTGGATCTGGGACTTGATTGTGGTTGGCCACTTGGAAGTCCAGTGATGTAAGTGCTACGCCATTTGCTGGACCTTGCTTATCTTCTTAAGACGTGTCAAAATCCTTCAGAGGTCTGGTTGCAAGTCCCCTCACATCTCAAATTAATGTGGTAATATTTTTTTCTTTAAAAATGGTGGCAAAAATGTCAATCTTTTAGGACCAGTATATGGCACAACGGTTATGCCACTGGACTACCATGTAGTTGATCTGTGTGTGTCCTGAACCCAGAGGCCTAAACTCACACCAGGCACATGTGCGTGTGTGCCCAACATCCCAAGAGGAGAATGGAGGAGAAGGGATTGCACAGTGGGGGGAGGTGATTTTTCACTTTCTGTCTCTTTGTCTCTCTCTGTCTCTCAGGTGAGCATACATGCCCTATACAAAAATCTCTCTCTCAAAAAAAAAGAATTGATATTTCTTTTTGGAGAGATCACATCAATTTACTAGAAATACTGAGCACATGGGGCCAGCCCATGATGTGATGGTTAAGGCAGCTGGATCCCACATGGCCATTGTGTGGTTTGACCCAGCATTTTGAGAAATAATATTCTGGATGTATATATGAGCTTGCTCAAAATCTCAAAAGGAGTGAAATTTAGAAGAGAAAAAATTGTGACATGATCATTAGCCATGGGGATCTGCTTTCTTTCTCTCTCTCTCTCTCTCCCTAGAAAGCACACACGCTCTCTGGCAAAATGAAAAAATAAAATACTGAGTGAAAAATAGACATTTGTAGGTCTTCTTCTGTCTTGTCATAATTAATTAAATGAAAACATAATTTGAGTCACTATATTCTGATCATATTGCGGTGGTAGTCTAGTCAACATGGAGCTTCCAGTAATTGACTGAAGCCATAGTCCCACTTTCTAGGCTAAGAAGTTATTTAACATCTTCCCTTCTGAGGTCAGTATTAGTATTCAGGAGGTTTGGCATTTAAAGCAAGCTAGAAATCCAGAAAATTCTCTCCCATTCTGAAAATGAGTTCATGGAGTAGTACGACTCGTTTCTCATGAAAAATATATATATTTTTGGGGGGAAGGAATGACGTTAACTCTGTTCTTTACTAATATTCCTTTCTAAAGTCATCACCAATTATGTGAAACGCAGCTTCCTTAAATACCAGAATTGTAAGGTAGTAATACTGTATAAAGCTTCAATGAAAATAATCATTCACATAAAGATTTTTTTTAAGAGGTTTTTGCTATAGGGCATGTGCTCTCACCAGACAGACAGAGAGACAGAGAGACAGAAAGCGAGAAATCACCCCCCAGGGGGGATGGCCATCCCACAATCCATTCTCCTCCATTCTGCTCTTGGGATCTTGGGCATGTTCGCACACACGCCTGGCGTGAGTTTTAAGCCACTGGGTCCGGGATGCGAACTGCGGTCGACTATGTGGGAGTCCAGCGACATAGCCATTATGTTAACTGCTGGTCCCAAGAATTTTAAAGATTAAAGGAATGATTATGTAAATGATGAAAGAAAAAATTTTCATAGCTTAGTGTATTTAAGGTTACTCCCTTTTCTTACATATTTTTTCTGGAGAAGTTTTTGCAGTAGGGCACGTGAGTTCGCCAGAAAGATAGAGAGAGACAGAGAGAAAGAAAGCAAGAATCACCCCATGAGGGGATTGCCATGCTAAAATCTCTTCTCCTCCATTCTCCTCTTGGGTTCTTGGGAATGCATGCACATGAGTCCAGCGTGAGTATGAGCCACTAGGTCCAAGACTCGAATGACATTATCTGCTGGTCCCTCCTCTCTTATACTTTTTAATAAGACATATGGGCATTTACAGTGTGCCATGATGTTCTTTAAATTGGGGTGTGCTGTGGCTTAAAGTGGCATGTGCAGTGTGACTCAATGAATTTTGCTGTGGGTCAAAGTAAGGAGAGAGTGTGAGTGGGGTGTGTTGTGGATTGCACATTTCTTCTTTGGGTCTCAGTGATGTGTAAAGTGGTCTCACTGAGGTATGCTGTGGGTTGCAGTTTGCCATGCTGTTGCTTAAAGTGCTGTGTGCTGTGGCTTAAAGTGGGATATGCTGTGAAAGACAATGAATTTTACTGTGGGTTCCAGTGAGGTAAGGGTGTGATTGGGGTGTGTTGTGCATCACATATTTGTTCTTTGGGTCTCAGAGATGTGTGCAGTGGCCTCACTGAGTTGTGCTTTAAGTCACAGTTGGCCATGCTGTTGTTTAAAGAAGGGTGTGCTGTGGCTTAAAGTGGGGGTGTGCAGTGTAACTCAATGAAGTTTGCTGTGGGTTCTAGTGAAGTTAGGCTGTGAGAGGGGCGTGTTGTGGGTCGAAGATTCATTCTTTGGGTCTCAGTGATGTGGGCAGTGGTCTCACTGAGGTGTGCTGTGGTTACAGTGGGCTATGCTGTTGTTTAAAGTGGGGGGTGCTATGGCTTACTGTGGGGTGTGCAATGTAACTCTATGAATTTTGCTGTGTGGTAAGGGTGTGATCTGGGTGTTTTGTGGGTTGCAAATTTGTTCCTAGGGTCTCAGTGATATATGTAGTGGTCTCCTTGAGGTGTGCTGTGGATCACAGATTGCCCTGATGTTGTTTACAGTGAGATGTGCTTTGGCTTTAAGTGGGGTGTGCAGTGTAATTCAATGAATTTTGCTGTGGATCCTGTGAGGTTAGGGTGTGGGTCGGTGTGTTGTGAGTCATAGATTTGTTATTTGGGTCTCAGTGAGGTGTTCTGATGGTCACAGTTTGCAGTGCTGCAGTGTAAATTGGGGTGCACTATGGCTTAAAGTGGGGTGTTCAGTGTAACTCAATGAAATTTGCTGTGGGTGTTAGTGAGGTTAGGGTGTGAGTGCAGTGTTTAGTGTGTCACAGATTTCTTCTTTGGGTTTCAGTGATATGTGCTGTGGTCTCACATATGTGTACTGTTGGTCACAATTTGTTGTAATGCTGTTTAAAATGGGATGTGCTGTTGCATAAAGTGAGATGTGAAGTGTAACTCAAAGAATTTTACTGTGGGTCCAAGTGACATGAATGTGTGAGTGGGGTGTGTTATGGGTCGTAGATTTGTTCTTTGGGTCTCAGTGATGTGTGCAGTGGTCTCATTGAGGTGTGCCATGAGTCGCAGTTTGCTGTGCTGCTGTTTAAAGTGGGGTGTGCTGTGGCTAATAGTGGGGTGTTCTGTGTGATTCAATGAATTTTGCTGTGGGTATCAATGAGGTTATGGTGCGAGTGGGTTTTGGGGGGACGCAGATTTGTTCTTAGGTTCTCAGTGATGTGTGCAGTGGTGTCAGTGAGGTGTGCTGTGGGTCGCAGTTTGCTGTGCTATTGTTTAAAGTGACATGTGCTGTGGCTTAAAGTGGGGTGTGCAGTGTAACACAATAAAATTTGTGTGGGTCCTAGTGAGATTAGAGTGTGAGTAGGGTGTGTTGTGGGTTGCAGATTTGTTCTTTGTGTCTCAGTGATGTGTGCAGTGGTCTCACTGAGGTGTGCTGTAGGTCGCAGTTTGCTGTGCTCTTGTTTAATGCAGGGTGTGCAGTGGCTAAAGTGTGATGTGCAGTGTAATTCAATGAATTTTGCTGTTTGTTCAAACAAGGTTAGGGTGTGAGTGTGTTGTGTTGTAGGTCGCAAATTTGTTCTTTGTGTCTCAGTGATGTGTGCAGTAGCTTCACTCAGGTGTGCTGTGAGTCACAGAGAGTTGTACTATAGTTTAAATTGGGATAGAGTCTGGCTTAAAATGGGGTGTTCTGAGTAAATAAATAAATTTTGCTGTTTGTCCTAGTGGTTAGATTGTGAGTGGGCTTTGTTGTGGATCAAAGATTTGTTTTCTGGGTCTCAGTGATATGTGCAGTCATCTCAGTGATGTGTGCTGTGAGTCGCAGTTTGCTGTGCTCCTGTTTAAAGTGGGGTATGCTATAACATACAGAGGGGTGTGCAGTGTAACTCAATGAAATTTGTTGAGGGTCCTAGTGAGGTAAGAGTGTTATTTGGGTGTTTTTTGGGTCACATATTTGTTCCTAGGGTCTCAGTGATATATGCAGTGGTCTCACTGAGGTGTGCTGTGGGTCACAGATTGCCCTGATGTTGTTTACCATGGTATGTGCTTTGACTTGAAGTGGGGGGTGCAGTGTAACTCAATGAATTTTGCTGTGGATCCTAGTGAGGTTAGAATGTGGGTCAGGTGTGTTGTGCATTGCAAATTTGTTCTTTGGGTCTCAGAGATGTGTGCTGTAGGTTGCTTTTTGCTGTACTGCTGTTTAAAGTGGGTTCTGCTATGGCTTAAATTGCAGTGTGTAGTGTAACTCAATAAAATTTCCTGTGGGTCTTAGTGAGGTTAGGGTGTGAGTGGAGTGTGTTGCAGATTTATTCTTTGTGTCTCTGATGTGTGCAGTGGTCTCATGCAGTGTGCTGTGGTTTGAAATTTGCCATGCTGTTGTTTAAAGTGAGGTGTGTTGTGGCTTAATGTGAGGTGTGCTGGGCAATTCAATAAATTTTGCTGTGGGTGTCAGTGTGGTTAGTGTGTGAGTGGGGTGTTTTCTGGGTCACACATTTGTTCCTAAGGTCTCAGTGATGTGTACAGTGGTATCACTGAGGTGTGCTGTGGTTCAGTTTTCTATGTTGCTGTTTGAAGTGGAGCATGCTGTGGCTTAAAGTCAGATGTGCAATGTAACTCAATGAATTTTGCTGTGGATCCTACTGACGTTAGTGTGTGTGTGGGGTGTGTGTTGTAGTTTGCAGATTTGTTCTTTGGGTCTTAGTGATGTGTGCAGTCGTCTTACTGAGGTGTGCTGTGAGTTGCAGTTTCTTGTGCTGCTGCTTAAATCGGGGACACTGTGGCCTAAAGTGGGGTGTGCAGTGTAAATCAGTGAATTTTGTGGTGGGTCCTAGTGAGGTCAGGGTGTGAATGGGGTCTGTTGTGGGTCAAAAATTGGTTTGTTTGGTCTCACTTCTGTGTGCAGTGGTCTCAGTGAGGTGTGCTGTGGGTCACATTTGGATGTGATGCAGTTTTAAGAGGGGTGTGCTGTGGCTTAAAGTGAGGTGTTCTGTGTAACTCAATGAAGTTTGCTGAGGTTCTAGTGAGATAAATGTGTGAGTAGGGTGTGTTTTGGGTCTCAGATTTGTTCTTTAAGTCTCAGTGATGTGTGCAGTGGTCTCACTGAGGTGTGCAATTGGTTGCATTTTGCAGTGCTGCTTAAAGTGGGATGCGCTGTGGCTTAAAGTGGGGTGTGCAGTGTAGATCAATGAATTTTGCTTTTGTTCAAATTAGGTTATGGTGTGAGTGCAGTGTATTTTGGGTCACAGATTGTTTTTTGGTCTCACTAATGTGTGCAGTGGTCTCACTGAGGTGTACTATGGATCGCAGCTGGTTGTGCTATAGTTTAAATTGGGATGGGGTGTGGCCTAAAATGAGGTGTTCAGTGGAACTCAATAAGTATCACTGTTTATTCTAGTGAGGTGAGGGTGTTTTGGGGTGTGTTTTGGGTCACAGATTTGTTACTAGGGTCTCAGTGTTGTATGCAATTGTCTCACTGATGTATGCAGAGGGTCACAGACTGCCATGATGTTGTTTAAAGTGGTGTCTATTGTGGCTTAAATTTGGGTGTGCAGTATAACTCAATGAAGTTTGCTGAGGTCCTAGTGAGATTAGTGTGTTAGTAGGGTGTGTTTTGGGTCTCGGATTTGTTCTTTGGGTCTCAGTGATGTGTGCAGTGGTCTCACTGAGGTGTGCAATTGCTCGCAGTTTGCTGTGCTGCTGCTTAAAGTGGGGTGTGCAGTGTAGCTCAATGAATTTTGCTTTTTGTTCAAGCTAGGGTATGGTGTGAGTGCAGTGTGTTTTGGGTCACAGATTTTTTTTTCACCTCGCTGATGTTGCAGTGATCTCACTGAGGTGTGCTGTGGATCTCAGTGGACTGTGCTATAGTTTAAATTGGGATGGGATGTGGCCTAAAATGGAGTGGTCAGTGTAACTCAATAAATATTGCTGTTTGTTCTAGTGAGGTGAGGGTGTGATTGGGGTGTGTTTTGGGTCACAGATTTTTTACTAGGGTCTCAGTGTTGTATGCAGTTGTCTCACTGATGCATGCAGAGAGTCACAGCTTGCCATGGTGTTGTTTAAAGCCGTGTCTATTGTGTTTTAAAGTAGGGTGTGCAGTGTAACTCAATAAACTTTGCTGAGGGTCCTAGTGAGGTTAAGGTTTCAGTGAGGTGTGTTGTGGGTCTCAGATTTGCTCTTTGGGTCTCAGTGATGTATGCAATTGTATCACTGAGATGTGCAGTGTTTCACAGTTTGCTGTGTGGTTGTTTAATATGGGATGTTCTGTGGCTAAAGGGCAGTGTGCAGTGTACCTCAATGAATTTTGCTTTTTGTTCAAATGAGGTAAGGGCGTGAGTGTGATGTGTTGTGGGTCGCAGATTTGTAGTTTGTGTCTCAGTGATGTGTGCAATCATCTCATTGTGGTGCACTGTAGATCACAGTGGTCTGTATTATAGTTTAATTTGGGATGGGCTGTAGCTTAAAATGGGGTGTTCTGTGTAACAATAAATTTTGCTGTTTGTCCTACTGAGGTAAGTGTGTGAGTGGGGTGTGTTATTGGTCATTGATTTGTTCTTTCATTCTCAGTGATGTGTGCCATGGTTTCACTGTGGTGTGGTGAGGGACGCAGCTTGTAGTGCTGTTTTTAAAGTGGGGTGTGCTTTGGCTTAAAGGGGGATGTGTAAGAAAACTCGAGGAATTTTGCTTTTTGTTCAAATTAGGTTATGGTGTGAGTGCAGTGTGTTGTGGGTCACGGATTTGTTCTTTGCCTCTCAGTGATGTGTGCAGTGATTTCACTGAAGTGTGCTGTGGGTCACAGTGGGCTGTGCTATAGTTTAAATTTGGAATGGGATTTGGCCTAAAATGGGGTGTTCAGTGTACCTCAATATATATTGCTGTTTGTTCTAGTGAGGTTAGGGTGTGATTTGGATGTGTTGTGAGTCTCAGATTTGTTACTAGGTTCTCAGTGTGCAGTGATCTTATTGAGGTGTACTGTGGGTCGCTGTTTACCATGCTGTTGTTTAAAGTGGGGTGTTCTGTGTAACTCAATGAATTTTGCTGAGGGTCCTAGTGAGGTTAGGGTATGATTGGGGTCTTTTGTGGGTTGAAGATTTGTTCCTAGGTTCTCAGTGTTGTATGAAATTGTCTCACTGATGTGTGCTCAGGGTCACAGTTTGCCATGAAGTTGTTTAAAGTGGGGTGTATTGTGGCTTAAAATGAGGTGTGCAGTGTAACACAATAAATTTTGCTGTGGGTCCTAGTGAGGATAGGGTGTCTGTAGGGTGTGTTGTTCATCCCAGATTTGTTCTTTGTGTCTCAGTGATGTGTGCAGTGGTCTCACTGATGTGTGCTGTGGGTCATAGTGGGCTGTGCTGTTGTTTAAATGGGGTGTGCTGTGGCTAAAATTTGGGAGTGCTGTGTAACTCAATAAATTTTGCTGGTGTTCTAGTTAGGTAAGTGTGTGATTGATGTGTTTTGTGGGTCACTGATTTGTTCCTAGGGTCTCAGTGATGTGTGCAGTCATCTCAGTGAGGTGTGCTGTGTGTCGCAGTTTGTTGTGATGTTGTTTAAAATGGGATGTGTTGTGACTTAGAGTGGGGTGTGTAGTGTCAATCGATGTATTTTTCTGTGAATAGTAGTGAGGTTAGGGTGTGGGTTGGGTGTGTTGTGGTTCACCGATTTGATTTTATGGGTCTCAGTTATGTGTGCAGTGGTCTGACTGAGGTGTGCTGTGGGTCACAGGTTGCTGTGCTGTTGTTTAAAGTGGGGTGTGCTGTGTCTTAAAGTGGGGGGTGCGGTGTAACTCAATGAATTTTGCTGTGGGTTCTAGTGAGGATAGGGTGTGATTCAGTTGGGTTGTGGGTCGAATATTTGTTTTTTTGGGTCTCAGTGATGTGTGCAGTAGTCTCACTGAGATGTGCTGTGGGTTGCTGTTTGCTATGCTGTTGTTTAATTTGTTTTGCACTGTGGCTAAAGTGCAGTGCACAGTGTAACTCAATGAATTTTGCTCTTTGTTCAAATGAGGTTAGGGTGTGTGTATGGTGTGTTGTAGGTTTGAGATCTGTTCTTTGTGTCTCAGTGATGAGTGCAGTGGTCTCACTGAGATGTGCTATGCATCACAGTGGGCTGTGCTATAATTTAAATTGGGATGGACTCTGGCTTAAAATGGGGTATTGATTGTAACTCAATGAATTTTGCTGTTTGTCTTAGTGAGGTTAGGGTGTGAGTTGGGTGTATTATGGGTCATAGACTTGTTCTTTCAGTATCAGTGATGTGTGCCATTGTCTCACTGAGGTGTGCTGTGGCTTGCAGTTTTCTATGCTGCTGTTTAAATTGGGGTATGCTGAGGCTTAAAGTGGGGTGTGCAGTGTAACTTGATGAATTTCATTGTGAGTCCTAGTGAGGTTGGTATGTGAGTGGGTTTGTGTTGTGGGTCGCAGATTTGTTCTTTGGGTCTCAGTGATGTGTGCAGTGGTCTCACTGAGGTGTGCTGTGGGTCGCAGTTTTCTGTGCTGCTATTTAAAGTAGTGTGTGCTGTAGCTTAAAGTGAGGGTGTGAAGTGTAACTTAATGAATTTTGCTGTTGGTCCAAGTGACATGAGAGAGTGATTGGAGTGTGTTTTGGGTTGCAGATTTGTTCTTTGGATCTTGGTGATGTGTACAGTGGTTTCACTGAGGTGTACTGTGGGTTGCAGTTTATCATAATGGTGTTTAAAATGTGGTGTGTTGTGGCTTGAAGTGGGGTGTGCTGTGCAATTCAATGGATTTTTCTTTGGTTCCCAGTGAGTTAAGAAAATGATTGGGATGCATTTTTGGTCACAGATTTGTTCTTTGGGTCTCAGTGATGTGTTCAGTTTTCTCACTCAGGTGTGTTATGGATCCCAGTTGGCTGTTCTGCTGTTTAAAGTGTAGGTATACTGTGGCTTAATTCAGAGTTTGTAGTGTATCAGAATGAATTTTGCTGTGGGTCCCAGTGAAGTTAGTGTGTGAGTGGGGTGCGTTATGGGTCACAGATTTGTTGTTTGTGTCTCAGTGATGTGTGCAATGGTCTCACAAAAAGTGTGCTTTGGGTCGCAATTTGACATGATGTTGTTTAAAGTAGGGTTTGCTATGGCCTAAGGTGGGGTCTGCAGTGTAACTCAATGAATTTTGCTCTGGGTCCTAGTTAGGAAAGGGTATGATGTGTTACAGATTTGTTCTTTGTGTCTCAGGGATGTGTCCAATAGTCTCACTGTTGTGTGCTGGTCATCCAAGTTTGTTGTTCTGTTGTTTAAACTTGGTTGTGCTGTGGCCTAAACTGGGGTTTGCAGTGTAACACAATGTATTTTGCTGTCAGTCCTAGTGAAGAAAGGATGTGACTGGGTTGTGTTGTGTGTCACAAATTTGTTCTTTGTGTGTGTCTCCAAGATGTGTCCAGTCATCTCAATGATGTGTACTGTTTGCCACAGTTTGCTGTGATTCAATTTAAACTTAGGTATGCTGTGGCTTAAAGTGAGGAGTGCAGTGTAACTCAGTGAATTTTGCTATGGGTCCTAGTGAGGTTATTTTGTGAGTGGGGTGTGCTGTGGGTCACAGATTTGTTTTCTGGATCTTTGTTATGTGTATGGTGGTCTCACTCAGGTGTGATTTTGGTCGCTGTTTGCTGTGCTGTTGTTTTAAATGGGGTGTGCTGTGGCTTAATGTGTGGTGTGCAGTGTAACTCAATGAATTTTGCAGTGGGTCCTAGTGAGGTTAGGGTGTGTGTGGGGTGTGTTAGGTGTTACAGACTTCTTCTTTCGGTCTCTGTGATGTGTGCAGTGGTCTCACTGAGGTGTGCTGTGGGTAGCAATTTGCTGTGCTGTTGTTTAAACCAGGGCATGCTGTGGCTTAAAGTGGGATGTGCAGTGTAACTCAATGAATTTTGCTGTTGGTCCAAGTGAGGTGAGGGTGTGTGTGGGATGTTATATGGGTTGCAGCTTTGTTCTTTGGGTCTCAGTGATGTGCACAGAGGTCTCAATGAGGTGTACTGTGAGTCGCAGTTTGTTGTGATGTTGTCTAAACTGTCGTGTGCTGTGGGTTAAAGTGTGATGTGCTGTGCAATTCAGTTAACTTTGTTGTGCTTCCTAGTGAGGTAAGAGACAGATTGGGATGTGTTGTGCGTCACATATTTGTTCTTTGGGTCTCAGTGATGTGTGCAGTTGTCTCACTGAGATGTGTCGTGGATCCCAGTTTGCTGTGCTACTGTTTAAAGTAGGATGTACAGTGTAACTCAATGAGTTTGCTGTGGTTCTTAGTGAGGTCAGGGTGAGAGTGCGGTGTGTTGTGGGTCAGTTATTTGATCTTTGGGTCTCAGAGATGGGTGCAGTAGTCTCACTGAGATGTGCTGAGTGGCACAGTTTGCCTTGATGTTGTTCAGAGTGGGGTGTGCTATTGCTTAAATTGGAGTGTGCAGTGTAACTCAATACATTTTGTTATAGGACCTAGTGAGGTTAGTTTGTAATTTGAGTGGGTTTTGGTTCACAGATTTGTTTTTTTTGGGTCTCTATGGTGTGTACAGTAATCTCACTGAGCTGTCCTGTGTGTCATAGTTTGCTGTGCTTTTGATTAAAGTGGGGTGTGGTGTGGGTTAAACTGAAGTATGCCATGTAAGTCAATGAAATTTGTTGAGACTTCTAGTGAGATTAGGGTGTGAGTGGTGTGTGTTATGGGTTGCAGATTTGTTCTTTGGGTCTCAGTGTTGTGTGCAGTGGTCTCACTGAGGTGTACTGTGGTTCGCAGTTTGCTGTGCTGTTGTTTAATATGGGGTGTGCTGTGTCTAAATTGTGGTGTATGGTAAAAATTCAATGAATTTTGCTGTTAGTTCAAATGAGAGTAGGGTGTGAGTGCAGTCTGTTGTCATTCAGAGATGTGTTCTTTGTGTCTCAGTGATGTGTGCAGTGGTCTCACTGAGGTGTGCTGTGGGTTGCAGTCAGCTGTGCTATAGTTTAAATTGGGATAGGCTGTGGCTCAAAATGGGGTGTTCAGTGTAAATCATTGAATTTTGCTGTTTGTCCTTGTGAGGTTAGGGTGTGATTGGAGCATGTTGTGGGTCATAGATTTGTTCTTTGTGTCTCAGTGATGTGTGCAGTGGTCTCACTGATGTATGCTGTGGGTCACAGTTTGCTGTCCTGTTGTTTAAAGTGGGGTGTGCTGTGGCTTAACATGGGGTGTGCAGTGTAACTCACTAAATTTTGTTGTGGGTCCTAGTGAGGTTAGGGTGAGAGTGAGGTGTGTTTTAGGTCACAGACTTGTTCTTTGGGTCTCAGTCATGTGTACACTGGTTTCACTGAGGTGTTCTGTTTGGCACAGTGGACTGTGATGATGTTTAAACTAGAGTGTGCTTTGGCTTAAAGTGTGGTGTGCAGAGTAACTCAATGAATATTTCTGTGGGTCAAAATAAGGTGATGGTGTGAATGCAGTGTGCTGTGGGTCGCAGATTTGTTCTTCGGGTCTCAGTCATGTGTGCAGTGGTCTCACTGAGGTGTGCTATGGATCACATTGGGTTGTGTTCTTGTTTAAAATGGGATGTGCTGTGGGTTAAAATGGGTTGTTCAGTGTAACAATGAATTTTGCTTTGGGTCTGAGTGAGGTTTGGGTGTGATTTGGGTGTGATTTGAGTCGCAGAATTATTCTTCAGTTCTCACTAATGTGTGCAGTGTTTTCACTGTGGTGTGCTGTGGGTCACAGCTTACTATACTGTTGTTCAAAGTGGGGTGTGCTTTGGCTTAAAATGGGGTGTGCAGTGCAACTCAATAAATTTTGTTGTGTGTCCTACTGCGGTTAGTGTGTGTTCTGGGTCTCAGATTTGTTATTTGGTTCTCAGTGATTTGTACAATTGTCTCACTGAGGTGGTCTGTGGGTTGATGTTTGCTGTGCTGCTGTTTAAAGTGGGGTGTGCTGTGGCTAAAAATCTGGTGGGCAGCGTAACTCAATAAATTTTCCTATGGTCCTAGTGAGGTTAGGTTGTGAGTGAGATTTGTTGTGGGTTGCAGATTTGTTCTTTGGGTCTCAGAGATATGTGAAGTGGACCTCCTGAGCTGTGCTGTGGTTTTCAGTTTGTAATGATGCTGTTTAAAATGGGGTGTGCTGTTGCTTAAACTAGGGTATGCAGTGTAACTCAATGAATTTTTCTTTGGGTCCTAGTGAGTTGAGGGTGTGTGGGGAGTGTGTTTTAGGTCACGGATTTGTTCTTTGGGTCTCTGTGATGTGTGACGTTGTCTCACTGAAGTGTGCTGTGGTTCACAGTTTGTAATGATTTTGTTTAAAGTGTGGTGTACTGTGGTTTAAAGTAGGGTGTGCTGTGCAATTCAATGAATTTGCAGTGGGTCCCAGAGAGATAAGGGTGTGATTGGAGCATGTTGTAGGTCACAGATTTGTTCTTTGTGTTTCAGTGATGTGTGTAGTGGACTCACTGAGGTGTGCTGTGGGTCACAGTTTGCTGTGCTGCTGTTTCAAGTGAGGTGTGATGTGGCTTAAAGTGGGGTGTGCTATATAATTCAATACATTTTGCTGTGGGTCTCAGTGAGGTTAGGACATGAGTAGGGTGTGTTGTGGGTTGCAGATTTGTTCTATAGGTCTCAGTGATGAGTATAGTGGTTTCACTGAGGTTTACTATAAGTCGAAGTGGGTAGTACTGTTGTTTAAATTGGGGTATGCTGTAGCTTAAGGTGGGGTCTGCAGTATAACTCAATAAATTTTCTGTGGGTCCTAGTGAGGTAAGGTTGTGATTGGGGAGTGTAGTGGGTCACACATTTGTTCTTTGGGTGTCAGTGATGCATGCAGTGGTCTCACTAAGGTGTGTTGTGAGTTGCAGTTTTCTGTGCTGCTGTTAAAAGTGGGGCATGCTCTAGCTTAAAGTGGGGTGTGCAGTGCAACTCAATGAATTTTGCTGTGGTTCCTAGTGAGGTTAGGGTGTGAGTAGGGTGTGTTGTATATCAGATTTGTTCTTTGGATCTCAGTGATGTGTACCATGGTCTTAATGAGGTGTGCTGTGAATCGCAGTTTACAGTCCTGTTGTTTAAAATGGGGTGTGCTGTGGCTTAAATTGTGCTGTGCGCTGAAACTCAATGAATTTTCCTGTGGGTCCAAGTGAGGTTAGGGTGTGTGTGGGGTGGGCTGTGGGTCGCAGTTTGCTGTGCTATTGTTTAAATCGAGGTGGGCTGTGGCTAAAAGTGGGGTGTACTGTGTAATTCAATGAATTTGGCTGTGAGTCCCAGTAAGGTTAGGGTGTGAGTGGCATGTGTTTTGGGTCACAGAATTGTTCTTTGGGTCTCAGTAATGTGTGCAGTGGTCTCACTGATGTGTACCATAGGTCACAGTGTGTTGTAGTGTTGTTTAAATTGGGGCATGTTGTGGCTTAAAGTGGGGTGTGCAGCATAACTCAATGAATTTTGTTGTTGTTCCTAGTGTGGTAAGGGTGTGATTGGGGTTTGTTGTGGGTCATAGATTGGTATTTTCAGTCTCAAAGATGTGTCTGGTGGTCTCAGTGTGGTGTGCTGTGGGTCAAAGTTTGCCGTGTTGTTGTTTAAAGTGGTGTGTTCTGAGACTTAAAGTTGTGAAGTGTAGCTCAATGAATTTTGCTGTGGGTCTATTGAGGTTAGGGTGTGGGTTGTGTGTGTTGTGAGTGGCAGATTTGCTTTCTTGGTTCTTAGTGATGTGTGCAGTGTTTTCCCTGAGGTGTGCTGTTGGTTGCAGTTTGCTGTGCTGCTGTTTAAAATGGGCATGCTGTGACTTAAAGTGTGGTGTGCAGTGTAACAGTCAATTTTGCTGTGGGTGCTAGTGAGGTTAGGTTGTTAGTAGGGTGCGTTGTGAGTCACAGATTTGTTCTTTGTGTCTCAATGATGTGTCCAGTGGTCTCAGTGAGGTGTGCTGTGGGTCGCAGTTTGCTTTGATGTTGTTTAAAGTGGGGTGTGCTGTGGCTAAAATGGGATGTGCAGTGTCGCTCAATGAATTTTGTTATGGATCCTAGTGTGGTTTGTGTGTGATTGTGGTGTGTTTTGGGTTACAGATTCATTTTGTGGGTCTCAGTGTTGTGTGCAGTGGTCACACTGAGGTGTGCTGTGGGTCATAGTTTGCTGTGTAGCTGTTTAACAGGGATATGCTGTGGCTTAGAGTGGGGCATGCAGTATTTCTCAATGAATTTTTCTGTGAGTACAAGTGAGGTGAGTGTGTGAGTGGCTTGTGTTGTGGTTCGCAGATTTGTTCGAGTCTCTGTGATGTGTGAAGTGGTCTCACTGAGGTGTGGTGTGGGTCGCAGTTTGCAGTGCTGTTGTTTAAATTGTGGTGTGCTGTGACTTAAATTGTGGTGTGTTGTGTAATTAGATGAATTTTGCTGTGGGTATAAGTGAGGTTAGGGTGTGAGTAGAGTGTGTTTTGACTCACAAATTTGTTCTTTGGGTCTCAGTGTTGAGTTCAGTGGTCTCAGTGAGGTGTACTGTATGTCATTGTGGGCTGTACTGTTGTTTAAATTGGGGTGTGTTGTGGCTTAAAATGGGGTTTGCAGTGTAAATTAATAAATTTTGCTGTGGGTTCTAGTGATGTGTGTGATAGGGGAGTCTTGTGGGTTACAAATTTGTTCTTTGTTTGTCAGTGATGTGTATAGTGGTCTCATTGAGGTGTGCTGTGGGTCGCAGTTTTCCATGCTGCTGTTAAAAGTGAGGTGTGCTGTGGCTTAAAGTGGTGTGTGCAGTGTAACTCAATGAATTTTGCTGTGGGTCTTAATGAGGTTAGGGTGTGAGTGGGGTGTGTTGTGCATCCCATATTTGTTCTTTGGGTCTCAGTGATGTGTGCAGTGGTCTCACTGAGGTGTGCTGTGTGTCACAGATTTCCATGATGTTGTTTTAAGTGGGGTGTGCTATGGCTTAATTTGGAGTTTTCAGTGTCACTCAATGAAGTTTGCTGTGGGTCCTACTGAGATTAGGGTATGAGTAGGGTTTGTTGTATGTCACAGATTTGTTCTTTGGTCTCAGTGATGTGTGCCATGGTCTGAGTTGTGCTGTGGGTCTCAGTTTTTTGTGCTATTGTTTTAAGTGGGGTATGTTGTGGCTAATGTAGGATGTGCAGTGTAACTCAGTGAATTTTGCTGTTTTTCCTAGTGAGGTTAGGGTGTGAGTGAGGTTAGTTGTGGGGCCCAGATTTGTTCTTTGGGTGTCAGTGATGTGTGTAGTTGTCTCACTGAGGTGTGCTGTGAGTTGCAGTTTGCAGTCCTGTTGTTTAGAATTGAGTGTGCTTTGGTTTTAATTGGGGTGTGCAGTGAAACTCAATGAATTTTTCTGTGGGTCCAAGTGAGGTTAGGGTGTGAGTGGGGTGTGCTGTGGTTCACAGATTTGTTTTTTGGGTCTCAATGATGTGTGCAGTGATCTCACTGAGGTTTTCTGTGGGTCACAGTTTTTTGTGCTATTGTTTAAGGTGAGGTGGGCTGTGTCTTAAATTGGGGAGTTCTGTGTAATTCAATGAATTTAGCTGTGGGTCCCAGTGAGGTTAGGATGTGAGTAGTTTGTTTTGTGGATCACATCATTGTTCTTTGTGTCTCAGTGATGTGTGTAGTGGTCTCACTGATGTGTACTCTAGGTCCCAATGGGTTGTGTTGTTTAAATTGGGGTGTGCTGTGGTTTAAAGCAGGGTGTGCAGTGTACCTCAATGAATTATGCTGTGGGTTCTAGTGAGGTAAAGATGTGATTGGGGTGTGTTGTGTGTCACAGATTTGTTCTTTGGGTCTCAGTGATGTGTGCAGTGGTCTCACTGATATGTGCTGAGGGTCACAGTTTGCTGTGCTGTTGTTTAAAGTGGGATGTGCTTTGGCTTAAACTGGTGTGTGCAGTGTAACTCAATTAATTTTGCTGTGGGTCCTAGTGTGGTTATGGTGTGAGTGGGATGTGTTGTGTGGCTTGCAGATATGTCCTTTTGGTCTCAGTGATGTGTTCAATGGTCTCGCTGAGGTGTACTGTAGGTCACAGTGGGCGGTTCTGTTGTTTCAATAAGTAATAGGGCCAGCCTACAGTGTGGTGATTAATTTGGTTGAATCCCACATGGCTAACTGCATGATCTGATGACTTCAGAAACATACCAGACTGGGAACCAGCAATTAGCATAATGGCTGGGTCATTGGACTCCCACATAGTCAACCATGGTTCGTATCCTGGACCCAGTGGCTTAAAACTCACGCTGGGTGCGTGTGCGTGCATGCCCAAGATCCCGAGAGGAGAATGGAGGAGAAAGGATTGCAGCCTGACCATCCTCCCTGGGGGGTGATTTCTCGCTGTCTCTCTGTCTCTCTCTGTCTGTCTGGTGAGCTCACGTGCCCTATAGTGAAAACCTCTCCACAAAAAAAAGGAAGTGAAAAAATAAATAATAAAAAAAAAGAAATATACCAGACTGTGTGTACCTACCTAAAACTCTTCAAGGAAGAGAAATGGAAGAAAAGTGATTGTGGTTTGATTATTCCCCATAGGGGTTGCTTTCTCTCTTTCCTTATCTCTCTCTCTTATTCTTAGTCTCTATATGGCAAGTGTACATACTCTCAAACACATTCTTTAAGTATAACAAATAATAATAACAATAAACATTAATGATTAACTTAATAGGGTGTAATAAACAAACGTTTGCTACATCTTTCTGCCAAGAACAGGACTAAATTTGCTGGATTTGTGATGAAAGATTGAAAAAACCATGTTAGCTAACAGGCCAGAAAAGGACTGAAGTGTTATTAGGATGCTCATAAAACAGCTACTCTCTGGAGCGTTTATTGATGACCACACACGATGTCAAAATCACTCCTTAGAATACTTTTTAAAATACTTTCAGTGCATTTATGAAGTAAGTATAATTATCTACTCCAGTAGCGACATTAAGTAAATTTTTAAGATTTTATAGTAAATAAGTTCCAAAGACAGGAATTTAACTAAAACAAGTCTTTTTCTTAGAATATTTATTTTAGAGAACTTGCAATTGTAAATTCTTTTTCTGACCCTTTTAAGTATATGTAAGTTTTCTTCCAGCTTCTTTCCAGTTTTAAAAATCAGAAAATATATTTCAAGGACCTGAAATCCATCTCTGTAAAAATGTACATCTAGAAGGAGATAGTCTCTCTATCTCCTTGTCTCTGTAAATGGTAGGAGGCTAATTTAGATTAGGCTAAACATAGGAGTCTATGATGAGCATCAGTTGGCAACACAAATGACCTACTTACAGAGGACAAACACTTGATAATGCAGAAATATGTGTTCAACATATCATTTACCAATTTCCCTACTACATCATCAAGCACATTTCCACCTTACCTGAGTGCTTAGAAGCCCTCTAACCTTCTGTTTTAGTGAAGTTGAGTTTAGACTCTGTCCCTTATTTCAATAGCCTGAATAAAGTCTTTCTTGCTTGTTCAACTTTGTCTGGAGCAATTTTTGTTTTGATAGTGGGAAAGGATAAACATTTTGGCAAGCTATTTTCTAGAGCCACTACTTTCTTTAGACAGATAAACCGTGGAACTACTTTTTTCAATTCTGTTCATTCTCTAGTGTGTCAGTCAAGTACCTACTTCTCCATGACACCTTGCCTGATTTATCTTGTCACAAATAATTACTATCTCTTTGGTATATTGCCATACTCCATTTATAATCCTCAGAGTGTCTGAGTTGTGGCTTCCCCATTAGATGGGGCACACTGTAAAGACACTAACAGAGTTTTATATACAACAAGACAGAGTAAAGAATGGTTTGAGATTTTTTTTATACCAGAGTCCCACTCCTTAAAACAGCTCTGCAAGTTACTGAACAGTTGAGAAAGAGTTACTAAATTCACAGAAACAGAATAGAAATAAATACACTTTTTTTGAGAGACCCTGGGGCAATGGGGACAAACTGGTATGCATACCATTATCATTGAAAGAAATACAAGTTATCAATTGTGAGAAGACATTGCCTTAGGGAAAAGTGCTATGCTTGTGCAAGCAATTCTCCTCCCCATCCCCAGAAACCTAGGAAGGAATTCTTAAAGAATTGCTTAAAGATTTAAAAATCCCTAACAGAGAAAGTCTTAGATTCTTGTTTTCTTATTGGATTTCTTCTGTGCCATCAGAGTTCAGCGTACTGGCTGGATGCTAAGTGTGTGAGAGAAAAATGCAGAGAGATGGCACATGATCAGACCAGGAGAAAAAAGGGCAGAGAGTCCTCCTTGGAGTTATTGATTTCCAAAACGTGAACTCCAGGCAGTGAAAGACAAGTGAGATTGGGAGCTATGAGTTTGCCGTGATCTTGTCAGAGGGCTTCCGTTCAATGCTTGTTGCTGAGGGTCAGATGGAAGATGGGAGATGATAAGGGCGGAGAAAATTTTACTGAGATCCAATTCTATGTCAGCAGAGCCTGGTGGGGCCTTCAGTAACACACAACATACATTTCAGAAATGAGCTATGACAATAGCAATTGTCCAGAAATTGAGACAGCAAACTTCTCCCAAGAAAAGGAAGTTGGTTCACATAAAAAAATGATCATACAACTAAGAACAGTGAAAGGAATAATTATATTTCTTATTTCCCTCTCATCAGCACCAACACTCTGCAAAATAAATGCAAGGAAGAATGGATAAAAAGCATGAGAAAGCAAACACTCTTCACTGTCCTCTGCTCCACTGGAGGGATGAATCCACAGTCTGGTCTATGTTGTGTGTGCAAGTGGGTCTAAAGAAGAAATGGCATTTTTAAATGGGAATAGTTAGTCTCAGTGATAAACATGAGACTGATCAAATAAAAAAAATTGAGATATTTTTAGTGAACCTATGATCCAGGAACAATATCATTGTACAACTAGTTGAAACTTTACTGACATCTGCTACATCATTTTTAATTCCCACCACCTACAATATTCTAGTCACATAATAGGTATTCAGTGAGTCGTTTTTGAATTAACTACTTGAAATGGAATATCTCAGAAGCTGAGAAATAAATTAGATAAACATTCTCCTAGTTCTTCCAGCGATAAGCCAAGTGGAATTAGTACTTACCTGGGATAGGTCTCCATCTATTGATAGGTGGGCTAAAATAACTGGTTTGTTTGGGCTAAACTGTCCATGAATCTTTTGTGCTTGCAATGACTTGATTAGGCAGGAAATAGATAGAAATTAAAACCAAAGATAATAATGCACAAACTACTGAGTGAGGTAAATGGGTACTTTGCAAAAAGTTTAGTAGCGCATCCTTCTCAAATGTTACATCAGCAAGTGGTGTGGTGGACTCCCCCCATGGAGATCTACATAGATGACTGTGATTCAAGTCCCAGGCCTGCTGACTTTCTCTCTCTCCCCAACAAATTGGAGAACTCAGTGATTAGGTGGAATTTAATAATTTTCACATGATGCTTCTCTGGAGGTAATAGATTGATATCAACTCACTCATAGTTCCCTCTATTTTTTTTTTTTGGAGAGGTTTTTTTTTTTTTTTTTTTTTTTTTGTTTTAGTTTGGTAGCCTTGTCTCGAGCCAGAAAGACAGAGACAGGGAGACAGAAAGCGAGAAACAATCACACACACACACACACACACACACACACACACACCCC
>NW_006204090.1:768811-773485 GCF_000334495.1 Tupaia belangeri chinensis
TTTTTTGCTGTAGGACACATGTGCTCGCCAGAGAGACAGAGAGAGACAGAGAGACAGAAAGCGAGGAATCACCCCCCAGGGGGGATGGCCACACCGCAATCCCTTCTCCTCTGTTCTCCTCTCGGGATCTTGGGCACGCATGCACAGAAGCCCGGTGTGAATTTTAAGCCACTGGGTTTGGGACACGAACCGTGGTCGACTACATGGGAGTACAGCGACATAGCCATTACACTAACTGCTGGTTCCCATAGTTCCCTCTATTAAAAAGAATTTCACATCATACCTGGTGTTGATCATGCACTAGCAAAAACAGGAATAAAGGCTGAAAACTACTGAATTTGGTTCTGACACTAACTGTTAAGTAAATTAAGTAATCCAGTGTGTGTTTACTCTCTTTGTCACATGAAAGATTCCAAGATTTTGCTCTGGATCTATGTAGAGATTAAAGCAAAGTTGTCCATTATGACCATAAAAGTCAGCTATGTGTAAAAAAAATAAGAGTGCTTTGACATTTCAGGGATGACCTCTGTGACAATGTTCTACCAAGTTAGCATCCTTAACTTCATTTTCATTTCTGGATTCATTTATGGAAGAATATAATCTCTCTATAGTTATCAGCAGGATTACTCTAACTTATGAGAACTTGTATTCAGACAAAATATGTGTCAGAGAAGAGAGGTCTCTACATGCCAATTAATGACAGTATGATCATCACAGATTAAAGAATTGAGAACTGGACAGAAGGAATTGGTACTCTAATATTTACTTAAAGTAGATATTTGCATAGATTCATATTATGAGGAGCTTATGAAGAGTAGTTGAGGCTATCTATTCTAAAGAGAAAAACTGGAAAAGAATGCATTTGAGCACTAAGCACTTACTCCCTCAAACAGTGCTTTGAAAAAAATTCTAACAATGAAGCACTTTTGATGCCACTGCAAATTGAGTATAGTATTCCTGTATTTACCATGTGGCTTTGTCCGAGTATTTCAAGATTTCAAATGACTTCACAAACCTCTGCACTGTAATTCTTCCACTAGCACTGTGATATAAGCAGGGTGAACCTTTTACCTTCCCTCTAAGTTTTTTTTAACACAGTACAGAAAAGTTTTCTTTAAATAATCTTTACTAGGAATGGCTAACCTGTTCAAAAATATCTTCACTAACAGCTTCATGCCTTTTCAGAACTGAACTTAGCTGTGTCTTCTCCCTTTTACTTTTAAGGCCCTGAAATAATTGGCAAAATATTTTTATTATACTATCCATTTGGAAAAGGAAGGCTGGAATACTGTGAAAAGAATCACTTTCTTGTGGTATTTTTGGCTGTGACTCGGGGTGGGATGTTTGATGTCATGAGAAAGACAGCTCTCATTAGATTCCAGCCCATTTGCACAGGCAGTAGAAGAGCTCAAAGGGGAAAGATCAGCATCTGATCAGTAACCTATAACATTTCTGTCTTTTGACTTTTGGCTTTCCCTAATTCTTATACCAGCATTTTTTTTTTCCTTTTTCTTAGTATCCTTTGGTCTTTTCTCTCTCTCTTTTTCTCTCTTTTTTTTTTTTGCCTCTTGTTTTTTTCTTTTCTTTGTTATTATTATTTTTTTAACACTGGGTTTCTTAGTGGTCTATCCACATGCTCATGACCATTTGCCACTTTATAATAATAGTAATAGCCCATGCTTATGTAGGACAGTTCCCTCATGAGCTCTGAGAACTTAATAGATGCTGACCTGTTAAACCTGATAACTTTCCTGATGGATGGGCACATAGTATCTTCCATTTACAGGGCTTCTCGACTGGGAGCTGAAAGGTCCAGAAAATTGTCCACATTTATTCTTATCAATACTATTGCTGGTTCACTCTGCAAAAGAGTGACATCGAAAATAAACTCAAAATTTAAACAATATGACTTACTGGCTATATTATTCCATTGGAGTAAATATAAATATGTTACTTGTTCAAACAGAATTTTATGGTACTTTACCTGGTGTTAATTAGAAGCACTGATTTCTGCCCATTAGTCATCATCTAAGTAATACGAAAGAGAACAATTTTATCTGGATTAATCTCTTTTGAGCTTGACAAACTTGTCTTTGCTTACAATAATTAAAAGAAATATTAATGTGTGTCAATCAAAATCTAACAGGGTATCAGCAAATTCAAATGCAAATATAAATTACTAAAATAAAAACATTCACAAAATGGTATGTATTCTATTGATATATGCTGAACCTACTTTAGTATTACTGGGTAACTATGTTAATGAATGTAACTGTGTAAATCATTATTGATAAGTAATTTGCACTTGGAAATATATTTTTTTGAGAAGTTTTTGCTATAGGGCGCATGCACTCGCCAGAAAGACAGAGAGAGACAGAAAGACAGAAAGTGAGAAATCACCCCCAGGGGGGATGGTCACGACACAATCCCTTCTCCTCCATTCTCCTCTCGGGATCTTGGGCACGCACGCACACATGCCTCACATGAGTTTAAGCACCAGGTCAGGGACTCAAGCCATGGCTGACTACGTGGGAGTCCAGTGACATAGCTATTATGCTAACTGCTGGTCCTGCACTTGGGAATATTTTAAAAAGATAAAACAGTGATTTGTTAAAAACTAAATAAATCATATCAACTACAAAAGTCTCAATAAATATATTTTGCATGTATTTCATATATGCAACAGTTGTAGTTACAGGCACTTTTCACTTAACAAACAGTTTCTGTCTCTATAGGTCAATAAGTGAATGGGTAAATAAACGAGGACCTTACGGACAAATGTCTGTGGTGTGTTGTGGGGCCATAGGATATGTATTTTTCAATGGCTATCATGTTACACCACACCAGAATAATCCAATCCACACAAAAATCATTCATTAAATAAGTACCAGAAAGTGACAAGACATACCACAACATAATAATATAATATAAATCTAGGTAATTGTTTTATTTGTTCTGCATGCTACTATGGGTACACAGTAAAGGACAAAAATAATAAATGAAATATGTGGTCTTCTGTGATTGTGAATGCTTGATGTAATGAATACTAATTAACTGTAAAAATAAGACAAAGACCGATAAAGGGGATTCCTGAGACACATACACAGAATAAGAAAGAGGATTGCCCCCTCTGGATAAGTGCCCCCAATGGAGTGTGGTCAGGACACAATCCCTATCTTTTATTTCTCTTTCCCCTCAGGATTTTGGGAAAGCTTACACATACTCCTGGCAAGTTTATCAAGCTGTAGGCACTGGCAGACACAGCTATTATTCACTGCATTATGGGGCCAGCCCATTCTTTTACTCAGTTTTCCAGTGAGTACACATGTTAAGAGAGAACTCTGAAGCCTGTTGTGATTCACAGTATTTATAATTTAAAGAAACCTTATTTATTTTTTGCCCAGCAAAATTTTTATTTTTAGTAATGAGAAAAATTAAGCTCAAGGGACTCTTCAAGGTCATACATATTGTGTATTACTGAGTCAACTTAAGAGACAGAAACAACTTTCTAAAACTAAGTATATGTATGTGAAACTTGTTAATTAGGATCTTAGTCAGGTTGTGCTGCTGTGTCAGAATATCAGAGGTAGGGTAGTTTATGAAAACCAGAAACCTATTTCTTACAGTTCTGGAGTCTGAAGAGTCCAAATTAAGGCTTCAGCAAGTTCAGTTGTCTGGTAAAGGCTGCGTCCTCTGGATGAGAGAACTGCTGTGTTCTCACATGGGAGAAGACAGGACTATAGAGGGGCATACTTTGTGAAGCTTCTCTTAGAAGAGCCTTAATCATATTTATGAGACAAGAGCTCTTCTCCCTTATAGCTTAATAACCTTTTAAACAGTCCACTTTTTAATACCATCACATTGGAAATGCATTAATTTTGGAAGAAATACATTCAAACCATAGCAACTGGAGCATCAAGAAAAGAGCATGCTATGACAGAGGTAGCCATTGCAGGGTGGAGCTTCCACCACTGGGACAACAAAGAGACTGTAATCATTGAAACTTAGAAGCTTTAAGAAAAGATACTGCGAAGATAGAATTCAGATTGCTAGAGGAGGCCACTTGCTCTATGTTGCTCTCAGAGGTCAGAAGATGGACCCATGCAGTTGGTCAGACTCACAGGCTTATGCTGGTGTGTCTGAGGGTTACAATGAGGCTAATTCTGAAAATGTTGTAAATACTTCAAACTGGATCCAACTTCTGCTAACTAATGGGTCGTCTGAAAAGTCATGATACATTTTTGCATAGAAAACTACACCATGACTTTTCAGATGGCTCATAGAATGAATTGGCAATTCCAAAGTGAAGACACATTGTTAGGATAATTCTGACAGAGGAGGAAGCAAACAGAAACGAACAAGGTCCTCTTCTCTAGTCCTCTGTCTCTTTTCTAGTGCTCCCTGATTGGGAAAGCTAGTAGAAAGCCAGCAAACATTATAAATGTGATTGGCAGCTCAAGCCCCATTGTCCCAGATTACTGAAGAGTGAGATCCAAGCTGACATACAAGGGCCAGCAGGTAGCATGGTGGATAAGGTGCTGGACTCCTACATGGCTGACCATGGTTGGAGTCCCAGACCTGGTGACTTTCTCTCTTTTTCTCTCTCTCTCTGGTGAGCGCACATGCCCTATTGCATAATAATAATAATAATAATAATAATAATAATAATAATAA
>NW_006204090.1:775611-791512 GCF_000334495.1 Tupaia belangeri chinensis
TGTAGGACACATGTGCTCGCCAGAGAGACAGAGAGAGACAGAGAGACAGAAAGCGAGGAATCACCCCCCAGGGGGGATGGCCACACCGCAATCCCTTCTCCTCTGTTCTCCTCTCGGGATCTTGGGCACGCATGCACAGAAGCCCGGTGTGAATTTTAAGCCACTGGGTTTGGGACACGAACCGTGGTCGACTACATGGGAGTACAGCGACATAGCCATTACACTAACTGCTGGTTCCCATAGTTCCCTCTATTAAAAAGAATTTCACATCATACCTGGTGTTGATCATGCACTAGCAAAAACAGGAATAAAGGCTGAAAACTACTGAATTTGGTTCTGACACTAACTGTTAAGTAAATTAAGTAATCCAGTGTGTGTTTACTCTCTTTGTCACATGAAAGATTCCAAGATTTTGCTCTGGATCTATGTAGAGATTAAAGCAAAGTTGTCCATTATGACCATAAAAGTCAGCTATGTGTAAAAAAAATAAGAGTGCTTTGACATTTCAGGGATGACCTCTGTGACAATGTTCTACCAAGTTAGCATCCTTAACTTCATTTTCATTTCTGGATTCATTTATGGAAGAATATAATCTCTCTATAGTTATCAGCAGGATTACTCTAACTTATGAGAACTTGTATTCAGACAAAATATGTGTCAGAGAAGAGAGGTCTCTACATGCCAATTAATGACAGTATGATCATCACAGATTAAAGAATTGAGAACTGGACAGAAGGAATTGGTACTCTAATATTTACTTAAAGTAGATATTTGCATAGATTCATATTATGAGGAGCTTATGAAGAGTAGTTGAGGCTATCTATTCTAAAGAGAAAAACTGGAAAAGAATGCATTTGAGCACTAAGCACTTACTCCCTCAAACAGTGCTTTGAAAAAAATTCTAACAATGAAGCACTTTTGATGCCACTGCAAATTGAGTATAGTATTCCTGTATTTACCATGTGGCTTTGTCCGAGTATTTCAAGATTTCAAATGACTTCACAAACCTCTGCACTGTAATTCTTCCACTAGCACTGTGATATAAGCAGGGTGAACCTTTTACCTTCCCTCTAAGTTTTTTTTAACACAGTACAGAAAAGTTTTCTTTAAATAATCTTTACTAGGAATGGCTAACCTGTTCAAAAATATCTTCACTAACAGCTTCATGCCTTTTCAGAACTGAACTTAGCTGTGTCTTCTCCCTTTTACTTTTAAGGCCCTGAAATAATTGGCAAAATATTTTTATTATACTATCCATTTGGAAAAGGAAGGCTGGAATACTGTGAAAAGAATCACTTTCTTGTGGTATTTTTGGCTGTGACTCGGGGTGGGATGTTTGATGTCATGAGAAAGACAGCTCTCATTAGATTCCAGCCCATTTGCACAGGCAGTAGAAGAGCTCAAAGGGGAAAGATCAGCATCTGATCAGTAACCTATAACATTTCTGTCTTTTGACTTTTGGCTTTCCCTAATTCTTATACCAGCATTTTTTTTTTCCTTTTTCTTAGTATCCTTTGGTCTTTTCTCTCTCTCTTTTTCTCTCTTTTTTTTTTTTGCCTCTTGTTTTTTTCTTTTCTTTGTTATTATTATTTTTTTAACACTGGGTTTCTTAGTGGTCTATCCACATGCTCATGACCATTTGCCACTTTATAATAATAGTAATAGCCCATGCTTATGTAGGACAGTTCCCTCATGAGCTCTGAGAACTTAATAGATGCTGACCTGTTAAACCTGATAACTTTCCTGATGGATGGGCACATAGTATCTTCCATTTACAGGGCTTCTCGACTGGGAGCTGAAAGGTCCAGAAAATTGTCCACATTTATTCTTATCAATACTATTGCTGGTTCACTCTGCAAAAGAGTGACATCGAAAATAAACTCAAAATTTAAACAATATGACTTACTGGCTATATTATTCCATTGGAGTAAATATAAATATGTTACTTGTTCAAACAGAATTTTATGGTACTTTACCTGGTGTTAATTAGAAGCACTGATTTCTGCCCATTAGTCATCATCTAAGTAATACGAAAGAGAACAATTTTATCTGGATTAATCTCTTTTGAGCTTGACAAACTTGTCTTTGCTTACAATAATTAAAAGAAATATTAATGTGTGTCAATCAAAATCTAACAGGGTATCAGCAAATTCAAATGCAAATATAAATTACTAAAATAAAAACATTCACAAAATGGTATGTATTCTATTGATATATGCTGAACCTACTTTAGTATTACTGGGTAACTATGTTAATGAATGTAACTGTGTAAATCATTATTGATAAGTAATTTGCACTTGGAAATATATTTTTTTGAGAAGTTTTTGCTATAGGGCGCATGCACTCGCCAGAAAGACAGAGAGAGACAGAAAGACAGAAAGTGAGAAATCACCCCCAGGGGGGATGGTCACGACACAATCCCTTCTCCTCCATTCTCCTCTCGGGATCTTGGGCACGCACGCACACATGCCTCACATGAGTTTAAGCACCAGGTCAGGGACTCAAGCCATGGCTGACTACGTGGGAGTCCAGTGACATAGCTATTATGCTAACTGCTGGTCCTGCACTTGGGAATATTTTAAAAAGATAAAACAGTGATTTGTTAAAAACTAAATAAATCATATCAACTACAAAAGTCTCAATAAATATATTTTGCATGTATTTCATATATGCAACAGTTGTAGTTACAGGCACTTTTCACTTAACAAACAGTTTCTGTCTCTATAGGTCAATAAGTGAATGGGTAAATAAACGAGGACCTTACGGACAAATGTCTGTGGTGTGTTGTGGGGCCATAGGATATGTATTTTTCAATGGCTATCATGTTACACCACACCAGAATAATCCAATCCACACAAAAATCATTCATTAAATAAGTACCAGAAAGTGACAAGACATACCACAACATAATAATATAATATAAATCTAGGTAATTGTTTTATTTGTTCTGCATGCTACTATGGGTACACAGTAAAGGACAAAAATAATAAATGAAATATGTGGTCTTCTGTGATTGTGAATGCTTGATGTAATGAATACTAATTAACTGTAAAAATAAGACAAAGACCGATAAAGGGGATTCCTGAGACACATACACAGAATAAGAAAGAGGATTGCCCCCTCTGGATAAGTGCCCCCAATGGAGTGTGGTCAGGACACAATCCCTATCTTTTATTTCTCTTTCCCCTCAGGATTTTGGGAAAGCTTACACATACTCCTGGCAAGTTTATCAAGCTGTAGGCACTGGCAGACACAGCTATTATTCACTGCATTATGGGGCCAGCCCATTCTTTTACTCAGTTTTCCAGTGAGTACACATGTTAAGAGAGAACTCTGAAGCCTGTTGTGATTCACAGTATTTATAATTTAAAGAAACCTTATTTATTTTTTGCCCAGCAAAATTTTTATTTTTAGTAATGAGAAAAATTAAGCTCAAGGGACTCTTCAAGGTCATACATATTGTGTATTACTGAGTCAACTTAAGAGACAGAAACAACTTTCTAAAACTAAGTATATGTATGTGAAACTTGTTAATTAGGATCTTAGTCAGGTTGTGCTGCTGTGTCAGAATATCAGAGGTAGGGTAGTTTATGAAAACCAGAAACCTATTTCTTACAGTTCTGGAGTCTGAAGAGTCCAAATTAAGGCTTCAGCAAGTTCAGTTGTCTGGTAAAGGCTGCGTCCTCTGGATGAGAGAACTGCTGTGTTCTCACATGGGAGAAGACAGGACTATAGAGGGGCATACTTTGTGAAGCTTCTCTTAGAAGAGCCTTAATCATATTTATGAGACAAGAGCTCTTCTCCCTTATAGCTTAATAACCTTTTAAACAGTCCACTTTTTAATACCATCACATTGGAAATGCATTAATTTTGGAAGAAATACATTCAAACCATAGCAACTGGAGCATCAAGAAAAGAGCATGCTATGACAGAGGTAGCCATTGCAGGGTGGAGCTTCCACCACTGGGACAACAAAGAGACTGTAATCATTGAAACTTAGAAGCTTTAAGAAAAGATACTGCGAAGATAGAATTCAGATTGCTAGAGGAGGCCACTTGCTCTATGTTGCTCTCAGAGGTCAGAAGATGGACCCATGCAGTTGGTCAGACTCACAGGCTTATGCTGGTGTGTCTGAGGGTTACAATGAGGCTAATTCTGAAAATGTTGTAAATACTTCAAACTGGATCCAACTTCTGCTAACTAATGGGTCGTCTGAAAAGTCATGATACATTTTTGCATAGAAAACTACACCATGACTTTTCAGATGGCTCATAGAATGAATTGGCAATTCCAAAGTGAAGACACATTGTTAGGATAATTCTGACAGAGGAGGAAGCAAACAGAAACGAACAAGGTCCTCTTCTCTAGTCCTCTGTCTCTTTTCTAGTGCTCCCTGATTGGGAAAGCTAGTAGAAAGCCAGCAAACATTATAAATGTGATTGGCAGCTCAAGCCCCATTGTCCCAGATTACTGAAGAGTGAGATCCAAGCTGACATACAAGGGCCAGCAGGTAGCATGGTGGATAAGGTGCTGGACTCCTACATGGCTGACCATGGTTGGAGTCCCAGACCTGGTGACTTTCTCTCTTTTTCTCTCTCTCTCTGGTGAGCGCACATGCCCTATTGCATAGTAATAATAATAATAATAATAATAATAATAATAATAAATTAAATTAAATCTTTTTTAAAAAAAGAAACTGAGATACTTTACTAACTGGCATGAGTAGTTAGTGAAATTGTCAGGTATACCATCAAATTAGCTAGAAGAACTCTAATGGTCTAAGAATTTTCGTTTCAATTAATCTGTCTCATTTCTTCTGTATGAGAAATCATACAGAATTTTCCATTACTCTACTATTCATCTTTTCACATATAAGGACTTCTTTTTTTAAATGTAACTTATAAATAAGTTCACACCTTGACTTCCTCTCATTGGGCCTATTTCCAGTGTTGCAGAAGATTTCAAAACCAGACTTTAGTCTCTCATCATATAATCATCTTATTATGAAAGAAATTCTTGGAGGCAAGAGTTGAAATTTTAAGTGGATCTTATTTGGGTTAGAAGAGATTAGACTTGATGAAGATCGTCCTTCAGGAATCCATGATTTTGATGCAATCATCAGTTCTTGGAAATACTTCCTTTGAGACCTTTTCTTCACGTTTAGAAATTCACATCTTCACATTTTCTGAGCCTGAGTTCTCCTCATAGCACTCTCTTTGGGTCCCATATTATGGTGTACTCAACTCAATCAGCTGACACTGAATATATTGGCCTAGTCTCCTACTTCTGGCAAAGATTTAGATAGTGGTAAAGTATCTGCAACCACCTGGGTCATACTACTCTACTTATCGTTGCCATTATTCAACATGTTTGGTCAGGTTACATTTTAGTGATAACCTATTACCCTAGTATGTTATCTCTACTGTAAGACAACTGTCAAATATGTTTTGAAGAAAGAGGAGTGGTAACTAGGTGTGTCCTTTCATTCTATGTTGCTTGAGACTAAATCTTAGTTCTACCTCATGCTTTTAGTGTGCTTCCATGTCCTTATCTAGCAATCCTACCAGTTTTCAAGTGCTTACAATACTGACCAGTACATAATAAACATTTAGAAATATGTGGGACCAGCAATAGTTGTGTAGTGGTCACACAACATTCCAGGGGCAGTTCCCAGGTTCACATGTAGAGATCCCCTGTACATATCAGGAGCATATGTGTATACCCATGATCTGGACTGGCTAAGGTTGGGTGGCATGAAGACCCTGTTGGTGATGCCTATCTCTCTCTTAAGTAAGAAATAAATAAACACTTTTTAAAAAAAGAATTATTCATCTCTATTAGCAAGGTTTAAACAATGAACGAAGTATCAAGACACTGACATATTTTAGCCAGATGTATATTTTGGCAGAGTATGTGAGGAGGAGACCCCATTTATAAATGAAGGAACTTTGCTTTTTCTCTGTCATGTTGAAGAGCTGAAATACTGTGTCGGTGGTATCCGGTCCTGTAAATTTGCCTTTCTTAGCTTTATATATGTTGAAAGAGATGATACCTTTTGAGGAACATGTGTCAAGCAGGAACCTTGGCATAGATTTGGTTTCAGTGGTTTTAAGGCTTAATTAATGAAATGCCTTAATCAACTTTCCAAACTTTTTTGTATATGAATACAACAGACCAAGAAGCTGGATCTCCTGTTATGCTCACATGCCTGGTACCTATCAACTAAAGTTATCATCAGTGACTCAGGTAAAATGGCAAAAGGTAAAATAAAATCTTCATGTGAATTAGCCGCCAGGGTCTGATCCATTCTAACAAGGTTCCTGACTAGCATCCAGAATTTCAGGACCTTGTGCACTGACAAATTCAATCAGCCAACAATAAAGTGACTGTTTCAATGAAAAAACAAAAAATTACTCAATTCCTGCAAGTGCCGTAGTGGTTAAGTGCTAGACTGCTGCATGGCTGACAGCAGTGGAGTTGCAGACCTGGAAGCTTGAAAATCACACCGTGTGTGTGTGTGTGTGTGTGTGTGTGTGTGTGTGCACGTGCCCAAATTCCCAGGAGAATGGAGAAGAATAGATTGCTGTGCGGCTATCCTCCCTTGGGAAGGGTCTTACTCCTCACTTACCCTCTCGCTGTCTCTCTTTCTCTCCTCTCCAGTGAGTGTCACATGCCTTATGGCAAAAAACTTATAAAAAAGAAAAAAAAGGAATTGCTAGTTGTTATTTTAGAAGATGAAAGAATGTCATGACAGACATCAATTTCCATCCAAAATAGTAAAATTCTTATCTATATTCATTACTAAGCTGGTTTCTTATTTCCAGAATATCTTCACCCTACATCCCATAAAGTTATGACAAATGTAATTTTCTGGTCCAAGGCCCACACTTTGAGACCCATTTTAGTTCCATGACTCTCTTACTTTTGTACCTGAAGGTTTAGACCCGATACTAGCACCATCAGCATTACTCTAGAGCTTGTTAGAATTGCAGCTTTGGCATGCCACACTTGCCACACTTGATCTACTGAAACTGCATTTTCCCACAATCACCAAGTTATTATACTCATTAATCTCTGAAAAGCCCAAATACCTCCTCCAATTTTTACAGGTATTATATAGCATGGTAAAT
Organism: Tupaia belangeri chinensis; assembly: GCF_000334495.1. Lineage (NCBI taxonomy): Eukaryota > Metazoa > Chordata > Mammalia > Scandentia > Tupaiidae > Tupaia > Tupaia belangeri. Next base: position 782,742 of record NW_006204090.1, read on the forward strand.
TGAAGTTTATTTGAAAAGTGCCTATTTAGCTTTGAAAAACTCCTCTGACTAGTGCTTTAGAGACAGAAGATGTTTATTAGTGCTTGTTAACTTCAAGTTAGGACATCTGTGTCACCCATATGAAAAGCTAATCATTCGTATATCTTTATGAACTAGTGCATTTTAATCTATAAATAGTAATATGATACATCAAATGAGGTGATCAGAAAACTAAAACAAATAAGAAAACTTGGAGACCATGAATGGTCTCTCCTTCCCTTTCCAATAATACAATTTTATATGCTTACCTCCTAGAAAGTATTTCCACCAAACATATTTTACAAAGAGAAATCAGATTGATAGACATTCTCTATGTTAACCTTCTTGCCCAGACTAGATTCACTAAGTGGTATACTGCATGATATTTGATATTTGGTAACAACTTAAATGTGATGTATTTCAAATGAAAATCACAGTACACATTTTTTTTTTTTTGGAGAGATTTTCACTGTAGGGCGCGTGCGCTCGCCAGACAGACAGAGAGAGACATAGAGACAGAAAGTGAGAAATCACCCCCCAGGGAGGATGGTCACGCCGCAATCTCTTCTCCTCCATTCTCCTCTCGGGATCTTGGGCACGCATGCACACGCGCCCTGCGTGAGTTTTAAGCCACCGGGTCCGGGACACAAACCGCGGTCGACTATGTGGGAGTCCAGCGACATAGCCATTACGCTAACTGCTGGTTCCCACAATACACATTTTAATAGCACAGATTTTGTTTTCAATGTTTATTTATTCTAAGAAGAGTATTATTTTCAGTAATGCACACATTTCTTTTAACTTATCTTTTATATTTTTCATTTAATTATTGGATTGAAGGGAAAAAAAAGAGCACAGAATTTCTTAAAACTGTTTAATAGGAATTTTGTAGAAATTTCCACTGAAATGATCAGTTTCACAAACTTCTAATCACTCTCATAGCTGCTCCACAGTATAAAAATCTGAGTTATTTCTCTCAAAAATGTTGAGCTCCCTCTCCTTCTAACTCAATAAGAGTTCTTAGGTGGTATTTTGGTGAGAAGCAGAAAGGGATTTGTCTGACTGACACCACACATAAGAGTAGCATTCACTGTCTGTACCAGATCCCAGAATACTGTGTTGTTCACAACCCAGAAAAGCTTTACAGGTAAAGGGAAGATTTGTTAAGTTTCCCTTGATACCATGAGTATTTTATAAACCTGTTCTCTAGTGAAATTTTAGTGGAGTTCTTGCTTATACTGTATTCATTTTAATCTCATTATTGTTATACAAAACAAAGGAAATAGACATTAACACTTCAAAACACTATTCATTTTATAGTCTATAAAAGACAAGCTTACATAAAGGTTTCCACACAATTTTCAAGCACTAAAACATGTGCTTTTATGAAATGTGGAATTAAAACAAAAAGCACTTGCAATTTAAGAAAAAGTGGATAATAAGCTATGTTATCATTGGAAAAGCAATTCACTTCTGCATAGAAAACATGCACTCATTTATTCACAAAATATTTATTAAGAGGTCACTATGGGCTTCCTATGGGGCATATACATGTGTATCACTGAGCCCCCTGGATCCTACATTCTGGGGAATGCTTAAACAATAGTCAATGAAAAACAAATATTATGTCATGAAAATATCAAAAAGAAATGAAGCAAACAAACAATGTCATACAAATGAAAACAGCATAGTTAGGGAATTTTCTGAGGAAGCTGAATTTCAGGTGAGAGCAGAGAGCTTGAGATAGGGACAGGTTTAGAACTGAAAAAATTGGAAAACAGTTGAAATGGCTTGTGAAAGGGAATAATATGAGTTGAAATTTAAGATTCAGCCATGGACTAGATTTTGCAAGGTCTTGCAGAGCATGTAAGTTTGAATTTTATCTGAAGAGTAATTGTCATTTAACAAAGAAGTGTAAGCAGGAGAGTAAAATCATGGAAACTGTATTTTAAAAATATTTCCTTAGGTATTGAATTAATATTAGATGGAGTAGAGCAAAAAAAAATGAAAAGCAAATACAGAGATGTGCTTGCTAACCCATGAGAAAATGTGATGCAGCACCAAGGCTAGCATAGTAAGAGCAGAGAAAAAGCTAAGTATGAGATTCATTTTAAATATATGAGTCATTGCACTTGCTGGTTGATTAGGTAGGGAAAAGTAAATTATTCTTAATGAATGTCATAACCAAATTGGCCTTTTCTTTACCTAAGTAATATGTTGTTTTTGAGCATAAAATTGTCCTAAATAAACACAGATTTTTTTCTGTTTACCAATAGAATTTGTCTATTTGTTATCTGGCTTTCTGAATTTTAGCCATTTACATTCTTTATATGCAAGCCATAGAAAGCAATCCTGTTAGAGTAAGCAAGAAATGAATTGGGAAAGTACGAGCAAAGCCACAAATGCAGAGGTAAAATAAGCAAACTTCATGGAAGGTACGTAGAGGTTCTAGAACTACTTGAGCAGGAATTCCCACTCACCAGAGTACCATGGTTAGAATTAAGCCCAATCGCTATTCTCACTTTGCATTATTTGCTCAAAATTTAATGTTTCAGGAGAGAGGATCTGATGATGCATTCCTTTGCACTATTGGAATTGTACAGAAAGGACTTGGAAAAGGAACTTCCAAAAACCTTTCCATGTGCATTGTGAGAGTCAGTATATACCTTAAATTATAGTCAATCAATCACAGTGTGAAACAGGTAAGAGATCATTCTAAAAAGAAAATGAATGCTGAAATACCACAAACCTAAAAATATCCATGAAAATAGTAAAATATTTGTTTTTCTGCTAACTTCTGCAGGTAGGCTATGTGAGAGATTAATAAAATGATCAAGGAAATACAGACATTACTTCACTGCCTGCCTTTATAGATATATCCAAGATAACTATTTGGAAATCAGTATCAAATAAAATTAAATGACGATTACTTGTCAAAGAAGAAATCCATCAAGACCAAATGTGTCATCTTTTTACTGCAGAGAAAATCAAGGTAAAAGATTTTTTTTAAAGGACTTTGCCATAAGGTGTTTGCACTTTCCAGAGAAAGATAGTAATAGGGAAACTGAGAAATCATCTCCTAGCGGGGATGGCCACTCCACAATCCCTTTTTCCCCATTCTCCTCTCGGGATTTTGGGCATGCACACACATGTGCCTGGAGTAATTTTGAAGCCATCAGGTGAAGGACTCAAACCATGATTGGCTGTGTGGGAGTCCAGTGTCTTAACTACCATGCACTTGCAAACCCAGTAAATGATGTTTGTAAGGATGATATTCTGACATTTTAAGGAGTATTTTTGTCCCTCAAGGGATTTTAATCAAATTTGGTGATCTAAGCACAGCACACGATAACCTGACAGCTTTGCAGGCATATGCTTGAAAAAAAATCAATATAGAAACAGCATGGTTGAGGCAGAATTGTGCAGTGGTTAAAATCCTTGACTGAGGGACCAGCAGTTAGCCTAATGGCTATGTCGCTGGACAACCATGTAGTCAACCACGGTTCAAGTCCCAGACCGGGCAACTTAAACTCACGCTGGGCGCGTGTGCATGCGTGCCCAAGATCCGGAGAGGAGAATGTAGGAGAAGGGATTGTGGTGTGGCCATCCCTCCTGGGGGGTGATTTCTCACTTTCTGTCTCTCTGTCTCTCTCTGTCTGTCTGGCAAGCGCACGCGCCCAATAGCAAAAACCTCTCCAAAAAAAAAAAAAAGAAAAGAAAATCCTTGACTGATACAAACATGGATTTGTATCTTACTCTTTCATTTATTAACTGCATGATTTAAAAATAATTATACTCTCTAAGTCATACTTTTATATATGTAAAATGAACATAAAATACACATATGTGCTTTCTGGTAATGAAACATATTGATTGATATATTTTAGGTACCCAGCAATTGGTTATCATGATGATGAGGATGATGGTATAAAGGAGCATAGTAGGTTCAGAAAGGAAAAAAACCTAGCATGAGTTTACAGCTGCCTCAAGGACAATGTGTGAACTAAAGAAAAGAGAAGCAGCAGAAATTCAAGGACAATCACAAAGCACTGTAACCTCCTTTCTCAGGAAATTCTCAGGCTTGTCAGTTAGTAACTGAACTTTAATATTACTTGACAAAGTTCATTTTATTCCATCATATTAACCTTCTTCTTCCAGTCAGAATTATTGAGGCGGGTGGTAGGATTGCTGGTCATGGAAAGCTATCAGCACAGCATTGGACTGTGAGTTACCAAAGGAATCTGAGGAGAATACACAAGTGGTGATTTTTTCCCTCCTGGTGAATTTAACAGCATGAAATCTTAGATAGTCTTTCCTGCCACATCCAACTTCTTTAAAAATAAAATAAAGTAAAATTGTAGACTGCCTTTTTTAATGAGAGTGCAGAATGCTGGCCACATCATAGAGTAATCCTTTTCAGGCAGGAAAACAGGAATGCTGGGTATAATTTTCTACATAAATGGAAAAATGTAATCTTATCTGCAGTATATCCTTCTTCTGTGTTATGCAGGTTTAGCCAGGCTAAAGCTGTTGACAGAAAATTCTCCACTTGGATGAGAAGCAAAGATGAGAAGAGGTATTGCAATGGTGATGGGAAAGCTTTATATAATGAGACAAATCCCAGCACCTCTGGGAACTCATTCAGTATGGAAACCATTTCATGTTTCTTTCATTATAGAAATGATACACTGTCTATTAAAAGTACAGAAGTGAGATTGTCCAGACAGTTATTTTAATAGGGTGACTTGCTTTGGATTGTCATTTGGTTTGGCAAACAATAGCATATAAGCCTATTTTTCCCCAGCACCATGCTTCGAACAAGTCCAATCTATCATACAATGGTGGAGTTAGCACCTCTTATTATATAAACTTGTCAAGGCACTACAGCATAAACAACACATTCTGCCCAGCTGCAAAACACTTATTCGAGGAGTCCATTTAGTTTCATAAACTTTTTCTAAGTCTCTGACACCTTAAACAAACTATGACAGGTATTTATATCTCTTGGCAAACAAGAGGAATAACTCACTATAAAAAACGTACCAAAGTGACTACCACAAAGGAAAGGAATAAGAGATAAAATAAATCTGTAGTGGAAAAACAATTGGACAAATTAATAATTCCTTAGAGAATATTCACTTTCCTTTCCTGTCATTGATGAAGGCCATGACAAAGGATAAAATTTAGCCCAGACTCAGAAATCTCTTTCAACTTTGGTTTACATCATTATTTTCTCACTGGTAGAACTAGTCTTCTTGGGAGCTGGTGTTGTTATGACGTGTTTTCCTGTGTTGAATCATTTGACACATTGATATTTAAATACAGGTATTAAATGGACAAATACGTATCCCTATTCTGTAACTGGAAACACATACCTAAAATTGCTTATTTGCCAGAAATCACAGGCAGATTTCTCCCACCAAATGTGTGTCTGTGTGTCTACGTGTGTATGTGTGTGCATGTGCAGGCACCCGTGCGCGCGTGTGTGTTTAATAGTAAATAAAATAATGAAGCAAGACAGCTGTTCTGGGCTTACATATCTATTTTCTATAGAGTAATTACACTTCTCCAAACTGAACTTCCTAACGGAAACGTGCCCTAAGGCAATTCTGCTTCCTAGCTCTGTGGTTTACCGAACTGATCCCGAATTCTCCTAGCCACACCGTTTAGAAGTCTCCCCAAGTATTGACAGGAAGGAGCTATAGCCATTCACAGAGGAGAGCAAGCTTATATGAAGAGAGACAAGTATACTTTCAAGGGACTAAGATTTGAAATATTGATATAGTCACATTAATTGAATTTTTGCCTTGAGAAGTGATTACAAAAATGTTGCTCCAATATTAATTTGTATCTGCTTTGGATAAGATTAACATTAATTTCTTTGCCAGTCCCCATTACTCTTTTATTATTCATTAGCATCTCTCTTTGCATGTGTAAGAGACCTTGATGAAGCATGTTTATTCATAGACTAACCTTTTTAAATAATTCTAACAGCTCTCTAACAGTAACCTTCCTGGCATGCTGAATATCTTGTCTTTGTTTCATTATTCAATGCTTGCACTCTATCCTCCACTTGAGATGCTGAACATGAATCATACTCCTCTTCCTATTGCTCTCTTTCTCCCACTAAAATGTCCTCTGCAGCCTGTTCCCACAGGAGAGCTCTGTTCACAAAATACTGCAGCAAAATTGTCTCTTGGTTAGATCGGGGACAGTATAATTTGCACAGATCTCTAATGCAATTATCAATTTATTTTTTGGGGTAGCTCATTACATATTTGTTACCATATTTTTGTTCCTTGCTCATTTATCTTTTGTTAGAATGTTTCATTTGAGTTTGCCTTTGATGAAAGCTCTGGAGGTGACATTTTATCTTTTCTTTGTGTATGTACACTCTCAAGCCTATTTTTCCCCGGCAGATAAAATGGACAAAGCTGTGAAAATGAGATGGAGAAAACCAAAAAAGGAAAGTAAAGTCGGTGAACTAATTATATTTTCCTATAAGCTGTGATATCATTGTCATTATCTGAGCCTCATAAGACTGCAGAAATACTAGCAAATGAGCAAATAAAAATGTTCACTTCCATTACGAGGATTAATGTTAAACTTCTACCTTAAAATAAATCCCATCTACAGAGTATATCGCACAGAACATCACAGGTTTTCTTCTTTTTTGATTGGAGTCAAAATTCTTTACTGTGGAACAAACTCAAATATGTATCGAGATATTTCTGGCTAAACGCATTCTTTTTTAGAACACAATGTGCAAAATTTGTTCAGGAAACTAAACTTCACTATCATCAGTAAAATAATTGTTGTACTACATTTTAGAAAATTTTAAAAAAGAAACTATATTTTCCAATAGTTACTTAAATAATTTTTCTCTCATAATTTCTCATATTTTGTCATAAGGCAGAAATAAAAAAAATATCAATTTAATATAATTGAAAAACATCCTACTAGTTGGCAGTTGATGGATTACAGAGATTATGTTGATATTGTTTTTGTTTTTCTTCATAGACAGTCTGAATATAAATATAATATAAAAACATTACACTTTTAAACACCAGATATGTTTGAACTAAACTGGGTAATGTATTATCATCAATTATTTTTTATACTTTTTTTTTTCTTTTAATGTTAAGAACTGAAGACTTACTGTCTAATTCCTGCAGTAAGGGATATGCACGTCAAATAGGATTTTTTTTCACCAAACTTATTACAGCCCAAGGGAAGTCTCATAAAAGACTAGCTGAAGCTACCATGGACAAAAGGCGCTAAGTTTGATATAACAAATAGTCTCAACATTTTTTATAAATTGAGTTGGCAGTTGATGGATTACAGAGATTATGTTGATATTGTTTTTGTTTTTCTTCATAGACAGTCTGAATATAAATATAATATAAAAACATTACACTTTTAAACACCAGATATGTTTGAACTAAACTGGGTAATGTATTATCATCAATTATTTTTTATACTTTTTTTTTTCTTTTAATGTTAAGAACTGAAGACTTACTGTCTAATTCCTGCAGTAAGGGATATGCACGTCAAATAGGATTTTTTTTCACCAAACTTATTACAGCCCAAGGGAAGTCTCATAAAAGACTAGCTGAAGCTACCATGGACAAAAGGCGCTAAGTTTGATATAACAAATAGTCTCAACATTTTTTATAAATTGCTATTTCACATTAATTTGACTTACTTTACCTTCTCACTGAGTTATAATGTAGACTGCTACAGGTTAAAATCTAAATAACATATGCTGTAATATACAAATTTTATAAAATGAACTCTGCAAAGCAACCCTCAGTGGATCCCAGAATAACCACACCAGGCCAGGCCATGTATTATACATACTATGGAAGAGAGCAAGACTAATTAAAGAAAAAAAAAAAAAAAAAGATGCAGCCCCTTTATTAGAAAAAAGAGGAAAGGCTCCCTTCTAATGACCCTGTTTCACTAAGAATCTTATGTCTTTCTTTGACTGAAACAAGGCCATGGGACACTGAACAGACCAAGGAGCTTCACTGATAAGATAGGAGAAAATCCTGATTAAATGAAGACTTTAGATGCAATGAATGAGTTCAAATTCTAAAATTTCACATGACTTAAGTAACTGGATGGAGAAGTGAATGGCCGAAAATCAATAAAGATTATTCTCATTATCTAGCTAACTAGAAACAAAGGGGAAAAATAATAACTTGGAAATTTCATATCATTGTTACAATCCAAGAGTTTTAAATTGCTTAAAGCAAAGGACTTCTTTCTTGATAAGAAATCCAGGTGAACACAGCATATGTAAAGCAGAAAATCTGCTAGGGATTCCAGTTAGGAGAAAGGAAACATAACCAGATCACCTCTCTGCTCTCTTCCTGGGGGCCCCTCGAATTTCTGGATCAATAAGGAAAAGTTTGAAGCCAGTCATAGCGAAATTTTTGACATAGGATAGGTCAATTCCAATCAAGGTATTTTCACCACAGAGCTGTTCTATCCTGACAAATAATTAGATCTTTTTTAAAATAAGAACTAATTAATTTCTATTATTGTTTTTGTATTACTGTATTTTTGGGACCCAAGTGATTCAGATAAACTGGAGAAAAAAAACAAAATTAAAACTTTCTATTTCCATAAATACAAGTAACCACTTAATAAGCCATCTTCTGAATATATTTTATTCTTCTAGCTCTTTGAAATGTTTTTATCATTATAAATTTAATGCATATATTATATATATATATATATAATATATA
>NW_006204091.1:0-17632 GCF_000334495.1 Tupaia belangeri chinensis
GCCATTACGCTAACTGCTGGTTCCCTTAGAAGACAACTGATTTTAAGTACTGAAAGCGACAATAACTTTGATTTTCTGGATATCTTTTGTAGGTTCTCTTTATATAATTAATGAATTCTGAAGAGCATCTCTACACACATTCTCAATTATTCCTGACTGTAGAGAAGTAAATATCTTTATAGGTGAGCACAGTAAATAATTTTTTAAAAATTAGCAATTAATTAGTACCCACAATGTAAAATATAGCCATTAATCTAAGATACCATTCATAATTGAAAGTTTAGTAACTGTCAAAGATTAGATGCATACAATAATAATTTTGAAAAATTAATTTGAGAAGTCAGTCATCTTCAGTTACTTTATAATATGAGAATATACAAATAGTATGTTTTTCATCCAAAACCCTAAAATTGTGATACAGGCTTATGAGATAAAATCTTACTTTTATTTGAGAAGTCTTCTGTTTTTTAGTTTTCCAGCAGTTCTTATCAGGTCTTAAGAGAATAATATAGCATTTGGGCACAAAGATACAGCCTAGGAGCCCTGCACTGAAGGCCAAGATGGAGAAGACCTCCACAGCCACCATGAACTTCCCCTTAGTGCTATGGTAAATGGGGACAAATGTGACCCAGACACTGCAGAACACCAGCATGCTGAATGTGAGGAACTTGGCTTCATTGATTGTGTCAGGCAGTTTCCTGGCCAGGAAAGCCACATTGAAGCTCCCCAGAGCCAAGAAGCCCAGGTAGCCCAGGACACAATAGAAGGCAGTGACTGACCCTTTGTTGCCCGTGATGATGAGGTTTCTGGGCTCAGAGTGTGAGTCTATGTCAACAAAAGGGGGAGAGGTTCCCAACCAGATTCCACATGTAATTATTTGGATCAGGGAGCAAATGGAATGACAAAATTGAAGACCCCTGATAACAGCAAGCATCTCATTGTTCTTCCAGGCTTCATGGCCTTGAATGCCAGAATCACAGTAATTGTTTGGCTAAAACACTGGAAACAGCCACAGTGAACACAAGGCCAAATGTGACTTGTTGGAGAACACAGGTGATGGTGTTAGGATGGCCAATGAACTGCAAGGAGCAGAGGAAACACAGCAAGAGGGAGCTGAGCAGAATAAAGCTCAGAGCCTGGATGTTGGCCTTGACAATGGGAGTGTCTTGGTGCTTCACAAAGACCACCAAAACAACAGTTGTGAAGACAAAGAAGCACAGAGCTATGCAGGCCATGGTTGTCCCCAAAAGCATCCTTAAATGCCAGGAATGTCATAGGCTTGGGGAGGCAGTGAGTCCTTTCACTGTTTGGATACTCTTGAGCTGGGCACTGGACACACTGCTTTGCATCTGGTGACAAAACAAAGATCTAGCAATTTACATTCACAAAATAATTGTCATGTTGAAGGAAATGGTCACTTTTATGTAATTTTCCACAGATACATCCCTGAGGTAATACCAAGTCATACCAAATTAAGAGCGTGTGTTGATGACATGGGGAGAATTCTTTCAGCTGTAGATAACACCAAAGTCATCTGAAACTAGATTTCAACATATAAGGATCTTCATTGGCCCATCTTGTGGCTGTCAACAATGTTACCAAGGATGAGGATTTATTCTAGACCTCTTCTCTACACTCACCCAAGTTTTCCTTATGGTAAACCTTATATTTCTATGGCTTATCATATTTGTTCATCCCAATAGAAGTGAATAGTTTTCTTATTAATATTCAGAGAAAGATAACTTCACCTTATTCTCCTGAAATAGCCTAAATTCTATCTCTATACTAATTTCTATTGATTTTTTTGGCATATAACATGTTACTTTGTGTACAGACTTTTCTCATTGTACATTTTTATTTTTCTGTCAATATTATCATAAACATTTCTATGTGAAAGTGAAAACAGTTTTCATTTAAAACATGAATCTTGAATGGAATTTAATTGCTCCTATAGAGGTATTTTTTTGAGAAACTGGTATTTTATTTATATGATGAAAGGATACAGTGTTCTTTTTGAGGCATCCACTTATATAAATATTAAAACATTGTTAATTTTTTAAGAGACTGGTAATATTTTTGCCTTTGTACATTACAAGGTCTGTGTTGCAACTACTCACTTCTACTGATATGGAGCAGGAAAGCAGTCACAGAGATTACATATACAGGCATATTTGTGTTTCAGTTAACTTTTTATTACAAAAAATGAGTGATGTATTTAATCCTATCTAAATTATTATTTATTTATTTAATTATATTTGCTAGTACTTAGGCAATAATATTGGGTTGTCAGAAATGCCATGATATGTTTTTTGCATAGAACAAAACTACATCATAACTCTTCCAACAACCCAATATCTTCTCAAACAATTATGGTGGGAGCCATCAGGCGGCATGGTAGTTAAGGTTCTAGACTCCCACATGGCTTATTGCAATTTGAGTCTCAGACCTGGTGACTTGCTTTCTCACTTTTCCTTTCTCTTTCTCTCTTTCTCATCTCTGATTAGTGTACATGAACTGTAGAAAATTTTAATAATAATAATTAATAAAATTAAATAAAAGCTTTTTAGAAAAATAAGAATTAGAGTGGTAGTCAATCACATTTTTTTTCTTGCACTACCTATTCCTATTCCAAGAGTCAGCAGATACTCCTGGCTTCTGTCTCAGGAATAGGTTTGGTACCCACATACATGTGTATGTTTTCTTCTGGGTCCAAAACCCTTTCTTTCTCTATTCATATTTCCTTTCTAGTTTTAGTTTTTAAAGTATTACTTATTGAATTTTATTAATATTATATTAAAAATCAGTATAGGGCATGTACACGCACCAGAGAGAGACAGAGACAGAAAGAGAGGGAAAGTAAGAAAGCAAGTCACCAGGTCTGGGATTCTAACCATGGCTGTTCATGTGGAAGTCCAGAACGTTAACACTCAGGCCAACTACTTGCCCCTGTTTTTCTTTTTTTAATTTGAATTTGCAAGAAGGCATATTCATTTACTAGAGAGACATACACAGAGAGGAAGAAAGTGAGACAGCATCGCCTTCATGAAATGGTTATGGCACAATTCTTTATGCACCATTTTTTCCCTCTTATTGGGATTTTGAACAACATACAAACTTTTGTGGTGTTTTCCAAGTCATCTCACTTGGGACCTACATCACAATTTGGGTCATGTGGAATTTGGCTACATTAATAGCCATGCCATGGACTGGCTTTGTACCTCAATTGTTATTTCTTATTTGCACAATTATTCTGTTTGGCAATTTTTTAACAAAATAAGTATTCTTATTTTTAGTATATTCTAACCTGAACATAAATAAATATTTATTTTTACCAGCGATAAAAATAAAATGATTTTGGGAACCAACAGTTAGCGTAATGGCTATGTCGCTGGACTCCCACGTAGTTGACAGCGGTTCACGTCCCGGACCTGGTGGCTTAAAACTCATGCCAGGTGCGTGTGCGTGCATGCCCAAATCCCAAGAGGAGAATGGAGGAGAAGGGATTGCGGTGTGACCATCCACCCTGGGGGGTGATTTCTCGCTTTCTCTCTCTATGTCTCTCTCTGCCTGTCTGGCGAGCGCACGTGCCCTATAGTGAAACACCTCTCCAAAAAAAGAAAAGAAAAGAAAACGATTTCTACTATTAGATTGTCTGGAATTTTAAAATACTTATGGAAAAATTAAGACCATATTTATTTCTTATGTATTGGAAAACATAGAAGCATGATTATAATTATTATAATTTTTCATTTCATATTTTACAATACCACATTTTATTTTGATAAATAATTGATAGTATATTTTGTATAACAGTAAATTTTGACGTGCTCAGATGTGAAATTTCTTAGAATGTTGGGTCTTCAATCTTTAAAATATGTTTCTTTTTCTTCCTGCAATATATTTCAAAGTGTTGTATTCTAATAGTAATCAATTCTTTATACTTAACTGCACAGATGTTTGAGCATGTTTGAAAAAGTTATAAAATATTTTCTTAATAATTTATCTGTAATTATTTTGTGCTTATTATCTGAGGATAAAAGTAAAATTCAAAGTTAAAGGCACCCGCAGGTAGTCTAGATGAATACATATCCTCCCTTTCATGACTAGCATGATCCAGTATGAGATCTAAGATTGACACTGTCTTACTCAGCACCAAACTCCAAAGCTGTCCATTAGAAATAGTTTCACAGTTGAGCCTAATAGAATGAGCAGGGTCAGAAAACAGCTTACACATAATAGGTAGAATAGTGTTTATAAAATAAATAAATCAAAACAATGAACATGTGAATTAAGAATAATGGTGTTCTAAGTTTCATTTCTTTTTTTTTTAAATGTGTGTGAGATTTTTACTATAGGGCATGTGTGCTCACAAGAAAGTCAGAGATACAGAAAGCTAGAAATCACACCCCAGGAAATATGGCCATGCCACAATCTGTTCTCCTCCTTTCTACTCTTGGGATTTTGGGCACACATACACATGCACCTGGTGTGACCTTCAAACCTCAGTGTTGGGAATTGAACAGTGATCAGCCACATGGGACCTGCACAGTGATCAGACCATGCAACCTGCTGGTTCCTATGTTTTATTTCTAATATTAATATTTTCATTTTTATTGAGAAATAGTAGGGAATAACAGTGTAGTTATATTTCAAACTTGTTTGATTTGAAATATCTGACTCTGGGCAAGAAGCACAAATAAAGCAGCAAACAGGTCTTCCTTCTTGAGGAATTTTCTGGAAGCCTGGAACACAACTGTGGCTACACACAGATTCAGGAGTCTGAGAAGAAAAGAAAATTATTAGTCATTATCATGTATGTTATGAGCTGTTTTTATGGGATGTCTCTCTTTTTCTTTATCTCAAAGAAAATTTTGGCCTTTAGTATTTCATTGCTGTTTATTCTATATTACCTGAAATGTTTAAATTAATTTTTTAAGGGAGATGTCTTGGCTATAGAGTGCATGTTCTTGCCAGAGAGACAGTGAGACAGAGAGAGAAAGAGAGCAATCACCACCTACGGTGATTACTGCACTGCAATCCCATCTTTATTCTCCTCTCAAGAATTTTGGCATAGATGCACCTATACCTGTTGTGACTTTTAAGCCTCAAGGTTCAGGACTCAAACTGCAGTCAGCCATGTGGGAGTCCAGATCTTTAACCACTATACTGCTTGCTATCTCCCCTTAATTACACTTCTAATTAAAAACTAGTTTACTTAGCTTTCTTATGTTTTATTATTTTTTAATAATTATTTATTCAATTTATTGTTATTTTTTTAATTTGACCAGAAGGAGAGAGAAAGAAAAGTGAGAAATCAAGCTATCATTTCTGAGACTTGAACCTCAATTAGCTGTGGGAGTTTGGTGCTTTAGCCACCTGCCCGTCCCCTTCATGTATTAGTTACTGAATATTTCCAAGATACCAAATTACCTTATTCCATAAATGGCTAAAAATATCCCTTGTGTCATTATCTTCTCTTATGCAATCACTTCATTCAAAATCATTTCGATGCAGGTTTTACATGGTAAAAACTCTGAAAAGTTGTGTTCCTGAGAAAATTTATACTATATCTTCATATCTGGTTGGGTAGAAAATTTTAGATTCTAGATTTTAGAATACCTAATAATGTGATATGTAGATACACAATAAAAAGTTAAATTAAAACTCATGGGTCAACAGATATATGATGAGCATGTGGTTAATCTATTTTTGAATTCTGAGACCAGTTGAGCACTGTTTTTCTCCTATTAACACAGTACATGTGCATAGCATATTCATATAAATCTTCTGCAAAATCTAATTGTCTGAGATTATAGTCAATGCTTTGAAAAGTCTAGTACAATGGAGATTGATATGCATGGGGCTGGCAAGTACTATAGTGGTTTAGACACCAGACTCACACATGACTGACTATGAGTCAACCAGCTGAACCCAGTGGATTGCTTTCACACTTGTCCTCTTCCTCCCTCTATGGGCAAATTGAAGAAGGAAGAAGCAGAAAGAGAAAGATAAGAGATAATAAAATAAATATTAAAAAATAAGAATTGTTTTCAAAATGACAAGAGAAAATATGAATGGTATTTACAAAAATATAAATGGTACTTTAATCTATAATCTATAATCTACTTGTTTTTACAGTATATCAGATGATAAGAAGGACTTTGCTCACAAATAATAAAAGATTTCAGGTTATAAAGTAATTTTTTATATACACACACACATATATAAATATATATGCACATAGTTTATATATATATGTGTGTGTATATAATATATATACACATATATTGAGCAAGTTACTTTTTCATGTATATTATATATATATATTATAATATATGATAGTGGTACTATAAGATAATAGGTTAGACTGTATAGATTCCATGTGCAACGTGCCATATCAACTATGGTTGTGGAAGTGCAATCTATGTTGTTCATACAATGACAAAATTCTAAAAAAATGCATTTCTAGGGGACCAGCAGATGACATCATGGTTACATTACTGGACTTCCACTTAGTTGATCCCTTTCCATGTCTCAGATGAGAAGATTTAAAACTCACACCAGGTTCATTTTTGTGTGTCCAAAATCCCAAGAGCAGAATGGAAGAGAAGATTGTGGCATGGCCATCCCCCTGGGTGATGATTTCTCACTTTCTGCTTATCTCCCCAGTGAGGTCATGTACCCTAGAGCGAACATCTCTCTACAACAAAAACACACACACAAAAATATATTATTTTTTTTTCTTTTTCTTTTTTTGGAGAGGTTTTTTTGTTATAGGGTGCATGTGCTCACCAGAAAGACAGAGAGAGACAGAGAGACAGAAAGTGAGAAATCACCCCCCCAGAGGGGATGGTCACACCACAATCCCTTTTCCTCCATTCTCCTCTAGGGATCTTGGGCACACACACACATGTGCCCGGCATGAGTTTAAGCCACCGGGTCTGGGATGTGAACTGCGGTTGACTATGTGGGAGTCCAGCAACATAGCCATTATGCTAACTGCTGGTCCCAACAAAAATATATTCTCAGAAAATATTTCTCTTATTAAACAATGTCCAGTTCTGTATACTTAGCCATCATCTCGCTGATATTATTAATTGCACTGCTGCTTGAACATACATAAGGAAACAAATCAGCTAAGAAGAACCATAAGTTTTGCTATAGTTTAGAATGTATATAAGAAAAATTGAGTAGCACAAAGTCTGGATGTAAAAGGCACATTTTATTATTTTAATTTGTATTTTCATTGAGGCAAGAGTTTAATTAATTTTTCTGTAGGTACTGCATAGTCATGTGTGTTCACTGGAGAGAGACAAGGTCAGAAAGAGAATAACTGAGAAATTAATCCTCAGGGGGATGGCTACACCATGATCTCCTTCATTCTGCTGTCCTGATTGGGGCATGCATGTGCACACACATGTCAGGTATGATTTTCAAGCCACCAGATCCAGAACTCAAAGCATGGGTGGCCATGGCAGAATCCAATTCCTTCACTATGATGTCACCTACTGGTCCCATAAAAATCAAATTTGGTGCTGAGTTAAATCAGTCACCCAATTTAATTTCATAACTCTGTTCAGATCCCTCTGTATTTATTTTGTTTTTGTTTGTTTCTTTTAGAGGGTTTTGCCTTAGAGAGTGTGTACTCATGAGAGAGAGAGAGAGAATGAGGGGAGAGAGAGAGAGACCATGAGAGGAAAAGTGAGAAATTATTCCCTGGGGGAATAGTTATGCTGCAATCCCTCTTCCTCTTTTCTCCTACTGGGATCTTGGGCACATTCATCCAGCATGAATTTCAAGCCACAAGGTCCAGAATTTGAACCACATTCAGGGATGTGAGAGTCCAGTGACATACTTACTATGCAATCTGCTTACCCCACTTCTGTATGTATTTTATATTGAAATGACATTGTACCTTTTTGAAATTAACAGGCCAGTTTATCACCTCTTTATTGATGACCAAGCCTTGATCATGGGTGCTCCTGTAGACAAAATTACCTACTTTAACCAAAAGCCAACTGTTATTAGAAAATCTCACAAAGTTGTGAATATCATACTGTATTGTATCTCTTTTTTCATTGAGGGGCATGTTGTATCCAATGCTATCTGTCAGTTGACTTTTCCTCAGAAATGGATGAAGCTATATTAAAGACAGGGTTTAAAAATTAGTACCACATATCTATCAATTGACCCTATTTAAACATTGTTATCCTTAAGTTTACTTCTTTGTAGGAGTTGAATTTGGCCTGAGTGGTCACCTGCTCAGGACTCATGTGAGATGAGCTCATTTTATTTCTTCCTAAAAATAACGGAGGAGTGGTTGTAGCTCATCAGAAAAATTCTAGGATGTTTCTCAGAGGGTGATTTGCACATAGATTCTCATAAAATCCAGACTGTTAAAATCTTGTTTAGACTAACTGGAGTCTAATCTTGGTCATTCATAAAGGGCACAGATGAAGCCAGACTGTAGAGTGGTTAAGGTGACTGAATCACACATGGTCAAGTTGGTAACTTGAGTCCTGCACCAGCAGCTTACAAAACACACTGGGTAGGGGCAAAGGTGGTGTGGCGGTAAGGTGCTGGACTTCCACATGACTGCTGTTTGAATCCTGGATGTGGTGGCTTGCTTTCTAACTTTCCCTTTTTCTTTCTATCTCTGTTCAAATTGTAAAAATAATAAATAAAATAAAATAATAATACAAAGAACACCCAGAACATGTGCGTAAATGTCCAAAATTGCAGATAGAGGGAGCGATGGAGAAATGATTGCATCATGACCATTAGCAAGGGGGAATGATCTCTCACATGTGGGAGTGCAGTGTCTTTACCAACATACCACCTTTGGTCCCTTGTAGAAAAAATTTTTACAAAGGCAGTATAGGAATGGTTTCTTTTTTTTTTTTTTTTCCTTTGGAGAGGTTTTTGTTATAGGGTGTGGGCACTCATCAGAAAGACAAAGAGAGACAGAAAGCAAGAAATCACCCCCCAGGGGCGATGGCCATGCTGCAATTACTTCTCCATTCTCCTCTTGGGATCTTGAGCATGCACGCACAGACGTCCAGCGTGAGTTTAGGCCACCGGCTTCAGGATTCAAACCATGGGTGATTACATGGGGGTTCAGCGACATAGCCATTAGGCTAACTACTGGTCCCTGGATGGATTCTTGATAGTGGTAGTGTAAAGGTATGCATTTCTCGAAGCTTATCCAAATATGCACATTAAACATGTACTTTTTAGGAAACTATTTACATCTCAATAAAGCTCCTTAAAAGGGAAAAATATGTTTTGTTCTTTATCTTTATTTTGGACTTCTTTCAGTAAGAGTATTATTAGCATCTGACAATACAATTAACAATTTGTGACAAAATATAAATTTAAAACTTTTAAATTTTAAAATGGTGTTTCTGGTGTTGTGTTTCTTACTGGGCATGTGTGTTTTCCAGAAAGAGAGTGAGAGGGAAAACAGAAAACATCCCTCCATGGGGAATTGTCAGGCTGGAATCTCTTTTCCATGTCTCCCTCCATATTGAATTTTGGCATGTATACATACATTCATGTCTGGCATTCTTCTTAGGTGTCCCAGTCTAGGCCTCAAGCCGTGAAAAATCCAGCCCACAAAAGACTTTTTTTTACAGTGTTATTTATTTATTTTTATCTATCATCTTTATTTTTAATTTGCTATAGGGCACAAATGCTCATGAAAGAAAAAGAGAGAGAGAGAGAGAAAGAGAGAGAGAGAGAGAGAAAGTGGGAAAGAAAACTGCCAGACCCAGGATTGGAACAATGATCAGTCGTGTGAGTGTTTAGCAACTTAACCAACACACCATTTTCTGGTCTCACTCAAGAGATTTTTAACAAACCACCTTATCCTCTTAACTTTTGAACTGGTGACATTGTTTTGCAGAAAATATTTAGCTATTGTTGTTTATGCAACTGTTCTTTCAGTCTTTTAATTATTAGAACATTACAATATTTTCCACATCTACATAACCATCTTGACAAAATGACTTGCTTTCTAAGTCAACTTCAAACTTTCTCCAAGTGTAATTCAAATATCATTCTTGCTGTAAATCAGACAGAAACCATACTTTCACAACTTTATTTGTATGTATGTATACTGCAATTACTTGTTTTGCTCAATAAATTTGTTTAATGTATTTGTCCCATTTTGATAAAGATGTTTCATTTAAAAATTTATGAATTTAGTGTTTATTTTTAAAATTATTCATTCTATTTTATGAATTATTATTATTATTGATTTTTAGGTTTGCTGTAGGGCATGACTAGTCCCCAAAAAGAGAGAGAGAACAAGAGAGGGAAAGTAAAAAAGCAAACCACCAGTCCAGGGTTTAAATCACATTCACAGATATGGGAGTATGGTGACTTAAATCATCATGCTTGTTTCTGGTTCCATAATTTGGTATTTATTTAAAATATAAGGCAACAAGAATAGCCTGAGACTAAATGACTCAAAGTTGTTTTGTATTTTAAAATTGGATCACTGTTCTTTCCTCCAGGATTTTTTGTAGACGGTAAAATCAGTTAAGTCTAAAAGAAATTTTTTTCCATAAGTTCATGTTAGAATATTATGTAGAACTCATTTTTTTCTGCATCATGAGTATTGCATGGAGGGATTATGTCTCACAGCATCTGTACCACTAGAGATAAAATAGATACGATCATTATGTCAATAATCTGTGATGTTGGATGTATTCCTAAAAAACATAGCTTTTTTCCAGTTTTGATCTTTGTTCTGTCAAATATCTTTTCTTTGACGTTTTTCAGTATTTCGTTGTACTGATGTTATGAATTTTAAAAGTTTGTGAGAAGAGTAGTTTCTCTACTTTTCAGAGCGACAGAGAAAGAAAGCAACTTTCATGGAAAATAATCATGGAGCAGTCCATTCTCCTCCACTGACAAATATGTGTTGAGAAACACATACATTCTTGGTGTGTTTCTCAAACTCTGGGTCCAAAACTCAAGCTGCAAGGTTGGCCAAGTGGAATCTGGCTACATGAATCATCAAGTCATAGGGTCACCCCAAATACTTTAATAGTTAAGTATCTATTGGCAGAATTCTTTAAGTAGAAAAGACAATGACCCATATACCTCAGATAAAAACAACAAAAATCAAAAACATTTTCTGTAAATTTTGCCTAATCTTGATTTTGAAAAGAAAACATAGGAGTGTGTGTGTGTCTGTGTGTGTGTGTGTGTGTGTGTGTGTGTGTGTGTGTGTGTTTTAAATACCTTATCAGGGACCAGTGAATGACATAATGGTTACATCACTAAACTCTCTTCTAGTCAATGGTGGTTCAAGTTCCAGAGGGGTGGCTTAAACCTTACACTGGGCATGTCTGCATGCATGTCCGAAATTCTGAGGGGAGGAATAAAAATAAGGAATTGTGACATAGGCAGGCCCCCTGTGAGGAAATTTCTCACTTTCTATCTTTCTCTGTCTTTCTCACGAGCCCATGTACCTAAAAGCAAAAGTCTCTGTGTCTAAAAAGAAAAAAGAATCTCAGCATATGGTATGGTGGTTAAGAACGTTGGGTTTCCTTATCACCTAGCATGATTGATTGATTTGAGTTCTGAATCCAGTGGCTTGAAATCATGATGGGCACATATGTTTGCATACCCAAACTCCCAATAGGAAAATGGAGAAGAAGGAACTGTGGTATGGCCATCCCCTCTAGAAGGTGAATTTTCACATTTTCTCTTTCTCTCATTTCTCTGATGAGCACCCAAGCACTATGAAAGAAGCTAAAAAGCAAAAACAAACATGCAAAACCCTTCAGGAATCAGCAGGTGCTGTGGTGGTTATGGTGGCCTCTCTTGTGGCTGACCACAGTGCTAGTATTAGACCTGGAAGCTTGGAAAGCACACAGGCATGGATGCATGTGTGCTTAAACACAGGATAAAAATGGAGTAGAATGGATTGTGGTGTGGCCATACCCACTGGGAGGTCATGTTTCACTTTCCCCCTCGCTTTCACCCTCTGATGAGTGCATGTGTCCTATGACAGAAATCTTAAAGAAGAAGAAGAGGCAGAGGAGGAGGAGGAGGTGGAGGAGGAGGAGGAGGGGAAAAAGAAGAAGAAGAAGGAGAAGAAGAAGAAGAGGAGGAGGAGGAGGAAGAAGAGAAGAAGATGAAAGTTGAAAAAAAAAGAGAGAAAAAGAAGAAGAAAAGGGAAAATACTTTCAAATACTATGAGTGCTTGTGATTCATGTTTACCTGCCAGGGAAGAATAGTCTGGTCTGCATCTACTGGAGATCTCATTTCTATTTTCCACAAAAGCATCTTATAAGGAACTTGAGCCACGACAGGCACAGCATGATAGATAAAAAAAAGCTGGAGTCAGACACGGTCATCATGTCCAAATCAGATGGTAGAAATTCTAGGGAAGAATTTGGTGGGCAGTTTTCAATTTTGGCACATAGTGATCCAGCAAGTGAGCGAAAAAAAAAAAAAAAAGTAAGCCTAGAGTTTACTGAAGTAAAAATCTTCTGGGTATTGGGAAGGATTTCCTGCCTTGAAAAATTGTTTAAAGCCAAGAATTTTTCTTTTCTGGTTTGAAAATAGACTTCCGTGGAAAAAGTATGGCATCTTCTTAAAATTAATAAAAATACGTTTCCACACTTGGGAGTGTAGATTTCTCATAATCCATACCTTTCCCCAAATTAAATACAATTCTTTTACTCTTACTAGGGTCTGGACACTGCCTTCATCACCATGATTATATACACATTTGCAGATGACACTCTGATCCTCAGCACAAGAGTAAAGTCACATGATAGAGACACCTTTCATAGGAGGGAGTTTTTCTGTAAAGGCCACACAGATATCCTTTTCTATCATCTTTGCCCTTACATCCTGAAGGAACTGCTCCCCTTGCATATCATCAGATACATAGAGTGCCACTCATGTCCAGCCAAAATGCAGCAACGACCAAATGATTCCATGAGTCAGAGAGCTGTCCTTGGTGGCCATCTGGTAAATTGATGGAAATTGGTCTTTATCACTAAGGATGGGATCAAAAGGACCATATGTGACCTGAATAAGAAAAAAAAAAAAAAAACCAAAAACTAATTCTGACCTTTGTGAAATTTTGGATTCTCCCACTTAAATGGGGAGGAGATAATTCTCTACCTGATAAGACCATAGAATGGGGTATTGAGTAGAGAGAATTCATGCTGTGGAACTGATGATATTCTGTCATCACGAGCATCAAAAGACTGTTTTTTCAGTCCCGTTTCTTTTGAGAAAGGACCTGTGCCTAATCCAAATAACAGTATGGCTCCCAGACCAAAGCATATGAGTAAAAGTTTAAGGTTCAATACCTGTTTCAATGTCTACAGTGGGAACTGAGGAATGCATATATTTATTAAAATGGCACAACAAGAAATTGGTCATTCTGCCATCCTGAGCTCATGTGACATATGGATCAGAGGTTTCCTTTCCTAGCAGTCAAGGAGAAAAATGTCAACTCTGAAAAAAAAATTAATTTTAATGCGATTTTTAATCACTATAGTGCAACCTATATTTTCTTAAAACACAATTACTTAGCCTGTCTGATGTTTCTTAAATGTAATTTTTTAAATTTTATTTTGGAGAGATTTTCACTGTAGGGCGCATGCGCTCGCCAGACAGACAGAGAGAGACATAGAGACAGAAAGTGAGAAATCACCCCCCAGGGGGGATGGTCACGCCACAATCCCTTCTCCTCCATTCTCCTCTCGGGATCTTGGGCACGCACGCACACACGCCCGGCTTGAGTTTTAAGCCACCGGGTCCGGGACACGAACCGCGGTCGACTACGTGGGAGTCCAGCGACATAGCCATTACGCTAACTGCTGGTTCCCTCTTAAATGTAATTTTTGAAGAACAGGATTCTCATAAGCTGACTGTGTATCCCAGTAATGTCTCCTGAAAGTTTTATTAGACAGTTTCCCTAGAAGAATCTCTGAGGTGGAGTTGTTATGTGGAGAGTAACTGGAAGTGATTTAAAGAGATCCACCTACCTGTGTGTGAGGAAGGCCAGAGGGAGCTGGCAAACTTCAGTTACTGTAACTGAGCCATAGCCAACTTGGAGGCTCTCCAGTGCTGGAATGTCCTTTCTTTGTTCAATGACATAATGAATAAAATTTTTATATCTTTGTATCTAATTGATCTCTGAATGTCCCCTGACATAGGCCTCTCCTGAGATGAGGTAGATATATGTTTGCTGCATACTATTTAGGAGACATCTTAAAGTTGGTCATCGATACTCCCATCAGAGGGGCTTGAATATAATGGCCATGGTCAGAAATTTGGGTAAAATTTAAAAGATTCCACTTCTTTGATAAATATATCTGTGACTACTTAAACTGATAGCAATTTATTGCCATCTGGCTGATTAAAAAAAAGTTGTTATATGGACATTTTATAGAAACTTGCTTTTTTTAAATATAGAGAATAACATGGCATGTTTCAAAGAAAAAAGATTCCACTTCTCTACTTATTTTTAATTTGTTAGAGGGAAAATGGAATCATGTGTGCTTATCACAAAGAGACAGAGGGAAAGTAAATAATAATTTCTGATAAGTGACATTCATGACAGTATCCCTTCTCCTAAAGTTTTACCTTATTGGGACTTTGGACCTGCAACCACACATGTCAAATGCGCTCTTTAAGCTACCTGGATGAAAAGTTGAATCATGTAGTCAGCCATGTGGGATTCAGCTTCATTACCCACCATATCAGCAGCTGTCCCACCCCTGCTCTTTTTCTTTCTCTCTCATCTTTGTACTGTTAGCAATTTCATTACTTAAAAAATTTCCTGTGTCTTGGGACCAGCAGTTGGCATAATGGCTGTCACTGAACTCCTATGTAGTGACCACAGTATGAGTCCCGGCCCCAGTGACTGATTTCTCACTTTCTGTCTCTCTGCCTCTCTGTCTCTGTCTTTCTGGCAATTGCACACACCCTATAGCAAAAACCTCTCAAAATAAATTCCTGTTTCTTTTTTCCTCTGTTTAAGCAAATTGTGTCCAAACAACCAAGATAGGTGTTGAGGGACTCCAGGGTTACAAAAATCCAGATTCTACATTTTCTTTTCTCACCTGTGAGAGAATAGCATCAGGAGCTATCCAACTTTCATTGTCTGACCGGAGAGTACACTTACCTGTGAGCTTTTGTAGAGCTTTAAAAGGGTTCCAACTTGGGCTGAAAATGTTGGCATTTTTCCTGCAATGATAGCAACAGGTTGTTTCTGTGTCTGGCAGTTGTAATTTGGCAGGGCCTGATTCCCTCCAGAGAGCAAAAACAGAGCATTTTCTCAAGGTCTTCTGTCAGTGGGAAATGCATCATAGAAATCATAACCCAAGAAAATGTTGGGTAGCAAATGGAGGCTCTTATTGATCTCGTCGATGGCAAAGTAAAAGGCCAATACATATTGGTAGTTCTTCCATGTGAACCTAAACCGAAGGGGACAGCATTAGATAATACAGTCAAGTCATTTGATCCAGGGGGAACTCTTCAGCCAAGCCATAAGTCACACAGGTTTAGGCCTAGGCTACCATTCAGAGATTTCCCTGTACTGGTACATGCAGCTGGTGGGAGCAATGGTTCCAGGGCTCTAGAAACCTTGAAATGTTTTTCTCTTTCCTTAAGCCATTTTTTCCAAACAATGAAGAGAGGTTTTGAGGGCCTTGTGAGTGAGATGAGGCCCATCCATTCAGCTGGAGGATGACACTGACACCTAAACAGAGGTAATTTTAAAGGAGGATTATTAATGCATGGGGAGGACAACAACTTTTTTTTAGGATGGAGTACACACTTTCATCCTTTTTTATACTTTTCAATAGTGTATATATAAGCAAATTGCAGATATGTATACTTATAAATTACAAGGTAGCTTTAGGATTTTTAAATAAAGCATGGAACAATTGGACTAAGAGAGTTTACATGTATATCACTTGAAATGGTTTATATTTTCTGTAAGGAGAACATTAGTATCATACTCCCTGGAGTACACACTTTCATCCTTTTTTATACTTTTCAATAGTGTATATATAAGCAAATTGCAGATATGTATACTTATAAATTACAAGGTAGCTTTAGGATTTTTAAATAAAGCATGGAACAATTGGACTAAGAGAGTTTACATGTATATCACTTGAAATGGTTTATATTTTCTGTAAGGAGAACATTAGTATCATACTCCCTTGGAACTATTAAAATTGTAGGGGGCATGGTAGCTAAGACATTAGACTTTGCAGTAGACTGCCTACAGTTCAAGTCCGAGATCTGGTGACTCTCTCTCTCTTTCTCTCTCTCTCTCAATCTCCCATTCTGGTGACCACGTGTGTCCTATAGCAAAATCAAAACAAAATAATAATAATAAATAATTATTTTTAAAAATAACATCTGGTTTGCCAGCTTTTAAACCATTTTGCACATTTCAGATACTTTAGGTGGCTTTTTCTACAGTCTTATACACTACTAAATCAACTGTTTAAAAAAAGTGTTGTTAAATATGCTTTTGTTAAAAATTAAATATTTAATTTAGATCTTCTAGTTATTGTCTACAAGTCTTTTACTAGTTTGTAAAAACATTTTTCTGTGCAGTTAGTTGTTTTTTGTTGTTGCTGTTTGTTTGTTTATTGTTTTGAGAGGTTTTCACTGTAGGGCGCATGTGCTTGCCAGACAGACAGAGAGAGACATAGAGACAGAAAGTGAGAAATCACCCCCCAGGGGGGATGGTCACGCTGCAGTCCCTTCTCCTGCATTCTCCTCTCGGGATCTTGGGCACGCACACACACGTGCCTGGCGTGTGTTTTAGGCCACTGTGTCCAGGACATGAACCGCGGTCAACTACATGTGAGTCCAGCGACATAGCCATTACGCTAACTGCTGGTTCCCAGTTGGTCTTTATAATTATTCATTTTTCACTTGGAAATGTTTAGGTTTTAAAATTAATATTAGCTAAAAATATACTTTGAAACTAAAAAATATCACTTTTTGTTTCTTATTAAATTATTGTTATGCAGTGTCTTCAATTCTTTCTCCATTCTCTATTAAATAACTTTGGTCTTAATTTCTTAAATTTTAACTTTAATTTAAACATTCATAATTTTTTATTATTTATTTTTTTAAACATTCATCATTTTTATTCATTTTTTTTCTAAGAGGTTTTTGCCTCAGCATGCATGCACTTGAGAGAGAGAGACACACAGTGGGAGGGAAAAGAGAATGGTCAAGACAAAATCCCTTCTCCTTTATTCTGCACTTGGCATTATTATTATTTTTTTAAAAATTTTTTTTTGGGGGGGATAAAGTACAAGTTTATTTTGGTGCAAAAGTTTTTGAAATCCATACATAGTTTTTTCATAATATGTTTTTTTTATTTTATTTTTTCTTTTAATTTATTTTTTTTAATTTTTATTATCATCATAATCTTCTTTATATTACATTGGATTACATATAACTTTACAGTGTATTACATTGTTTTTTCAAAAGGGAATGCCATGCATGTCAGTCAGTACAGAGACATTAATCTCCCCACTTCAACATTCCATATCTTTTCTGTTTTCCCCAATCATTATTTTTATTATTCTAATTATTTTTATAAAACAGTCAATTGCTATTTCTC
>NW_006204091.1:24260-34355 GCF_000334495.1 Tupaia belangeri chinensis
CTCAGTCCGCCTGGTGTCCAGAACTGCTGGCCGGCTCGATCCGGGTTTCGGGTGGGGAGGGGTGTGGGTTTGCCTTAAAGTCCCAGGCAACCAACCTGGGGTCCAAGGAGGAAGGACGGTGGGGATGCGTGGAGTTGCGGTAGGGTCGGGCCTGCAGCCTCAGTCCACCTGGTGTCTGGAACTCTGCACTTGGCATTATTGAACAGACAGGTACACCTCTGCCTGGCATGTTTTTCAGGCCACTTTACTCAGTACTCACTTATGGGAACCATGCGCCTTAACCTCCATGCTGAGTTAGGAGTTAGATCTGCTCTGGATAGATAGAAGATGATCTTTGTATAGTGGAGTTACTGTGGCTTTTCTTTCTGTTTTCTGGTAAATGTTCACTTGTTCACCATTACAAGTGTCAGAGGAATTTATGACCCCCTGTTACTGAGCTAATATCAGATGGAAACCAAGGATGGTCTGGAGCAGGAGCAGCGTTTCAAGCTGCTGTGTTTGCCACTCAAACTGCGACCAATAGTACAACACCTTAACCACTATGCCACTTGCTGGCCCTTGCTTGTTAAAATTTTATCAGACTTTAGAAAGGTCTCCTTGTCTTATGTGCACACTTGTATATTAACCATGTAAGTGGATTTGTGCAGAATCTTTATTAAGTACAATGTTACCACTTAGTAATTTTCTATCCAATTACTCCCATCTTGCTTTTTGGCTATAAATTTTTACTTGTTATTGTTTTATTCAGATTTGAACCTAATATTGCTCATTTAAAATATCATGGCCACACTTCTCATATATATTTTGATGCTTGAAAGGAAGCATTCTAAATCTGCTTTAAAATATATGGTGGGGCCAGCAGGTGGCATGAGGATTAAGGTACTGAATTCACATACGGCTAACCACAGTATAAGTACCAGGCCTGTCAACTTGAAATTTATGCTGGGTACATGTACATGCATCCTCAAAATCTTGAAAGGAGAATTTAGAAGGAATGTTAGTGTGGCCATCCTTTCTGGTTTATATATCATGGTGGCATTTAGACACCCATGGCTTCTCTGCAAAGTACAATGCTACAATCCCCTAGTCAGCAGTGAGTACCCAGATTCAGCATCTTGATGCTAACATTAACTTCACATCAAGGAGGTCAGTGTCTCAATACGCATGTGGGCCTCATTATACTGGTCTTGGTGGTAAAAGGGCTGAGATTCCAACAATCTTGCTCATTCTGAGTCTCCCCAAGACTGAATTTGGGGGATAGTATGGATGGAGTGGACAATAAATTATATTAATTTCTATCTTGAAAGAAATGGAGAAACTTTGAAAATAAGAAAAAGAAAGATAATAAAAAGATAACAAGGTAAAACATCCTGAGTTCAGAATTCTGCACTTTTTTCTGTGCCCACTTGCTTATTCTTAAGTCGTTAATCACACACACACACACATATGCCAACTACATTATGGCACAGTTATAAACACATTTTCACATACATATAATCAACAACATACATATAATCTAACACCTCTTGAGTTGGCCTTATCGGGAAACCTTTATGTGCAGATTGTATCTCCAAGATATTGAAAGGGAAGAACCCACCCACTATCAGGTCTCCGCTCTTGTAGACACTTTGCTTCAGGTATCTAAGACAGCTCATATATTCCATTGCACACACCATTTGTAAAGGCTGCAGAAGTAGCAAGACACTAATCACAGGTAATGACATTTCTGAGCTGACCAAACAGATAAAAAGTCCTACTTGTGTGAGCTGAAAAGGAGATGAAACTGGATTGTGCCTGCAGGCTCAGCTCTCTGTTGGAAGAGGCAACTCTGTGGAGGGCTCAAAGAATTCTAATTTCCATGGTCTGACTTCAAGCTGTACAAAGAGTGTGCCAGACTGGCAGGACAGATAGGGACATAGCTAGAAGCATTTAAAAGGGCATTTCCACAGGAGTCATGTTGCTGAGATTCACATTTAATGTGAGCAGCTCTGGCTTCCCTGTCTTTTTACTGTTTCACTTAAGTCCCATTCAGGAGCTCTGGGGATTTCCCTGCCCTGAGGTTCTGCACCTGTCACCCACCATTTTAATACAAAAACAACTTGGTCAAACATGTTCTAGGCTGTTTTTTTTTTTCTTCCCTAGATTTTATAATTTCATAATGGCCAAGTAAAACTTTGGGAATAACCCCGCCCTGTGACAATAAACTGTAATTTTGTGTCCAAAAGAGGCCAAAATGTTTATGTCACAAGACTGTTGTTAAGATTTGCACTTTTTTTTGGTTTTATAACTTTATTTGAAAATCAGCAGTTAGTTCTCATCCACATTTACTGTTTGTAGATTTTTGAATGTAGTAAAAGGTACATAGGTCACCAGAGTGTAGAGCTTGTTGGGTGAATCTTCATCCTCGTTTCGTTTTCTGGACAACCGCACATGGATTCGATATGGGACATTCCTTATTCCTTTGGCCCAGACAGCTTTGTTGAACCTGGTATCAATGCGCACATCTGGAGTCCCCATCTCTTTCATGGCAAATTTCCGGATTTCTTTGAGTGCCTGAGGGGCAGGTTTCTTGAAGCCCACGCCATGGATGCGCTTGTGAATGAGTGTGTATTCCCGGGTCACTACCTCATTGATGGCAGAACGGCCCTTCTTCTTCTCACCACCCTTCTTTGTGGGAGCCATTCTGCTGAGCCTAAGCTGGAAAGAAAGAATGCAGAGGATTGTGGGAGGAGGAAAGCCAAGATTTGCACTTTTTAATAGCGTTAAAATTGATAAAAGTTGGACTCACAAGTTTGATAATGGTTAAGGCACTGAACTCTCAGATGACCCACTGTGGTTTGAGTCCTGGACCCAGCAGCTTAAAACTCACACCAGTCCTGTATGTATGCATGACCAAAATCTTGAGAGGAGAATGAAGGTAAAAGGACTGTGGTGTGACCATCCCCTAGGGGGATGTTTTCTCACTTTCTGTAGTTTTGTTTTTTTGTTTGTTTGGTTTTTTTGGTGAGCACACAAGCCCTATTACAATTCTTTTTTCTAAATACATAAATAAGTAGAGGCCAGCAGGTAATATGTGGTTAAGTTTCTTGATATCTACATGGTTGACTGCCATTTGAGTCCCAACCTGGTGGCTTGCTTTATTTCTCTCACTGTTTGTGTATGCTGAGCACATATGTCCTACATCAAATAAAAACATAATAATAATAAATAACATTGAATTAATAATTCTTTAAAAAGTAAATAAAAATGTAAAGATCCACAAAATTCTAATTCTGTTTGATGCCTTAGCAAGAAGGGGAAGGAATAATGTCAGTCGTCAATGGCTTTCTCACTAGTGCACAGAAGACATTTCATTGCTACTTCCAACATCACCCTCAGGTATGCAATTCCATCTTGACAGAAATGAACTATATCATTTACTAAGAAGTAGGCTATTTTCTAAAGAAGATTAAATTATCTTTAAACTCCTCCCCTTCACAAAATTAATCCACCTGTCCCTCACCATGATAGTCTTTGTTTGGTCCATTGCTAATTCAGGTACCAAGTACTCATTTCATGGTTTAATAAATGATAACTAATGAAAACTTTATTTTTTCTCCATTTTCTCTCCCTCTGCCATTTACCATCCTCCTTCCTCCCGTCTCTGGTATCTGCAGTTGTTTTCCATTTCTTTATTCTTTCCCACATTGTACTGATTCACAAAATATCTTAATTAATCTAAATACTTTCATTAGTAAAATCAGCTGATATATACATAACTGTGAACAAAAGACTTTAGACATAAAACTTTGTGGGTAGAATAAATATACTATAAAATAACACTTAGCTGAAGCTATATAGCTTACTGTGGTCACGAAATAGGTATTTTTTAAATACATTTTTTCATTTCAAGAAACGCAGTTTTGGGGACCAGCAGTTAGCATAATGGCTATGTCGCTCGACTCCCATGTAGTCGACCGCAGTTTGCGTCCTGGACCCGGTGGCTTAAAACTCACTCTGGGCACATGTGCATGCGTGCCCAAGATCCTGAGAGGAGAATGGAGGAGAAGGGATTGTGGTGGGGCCATCCCCCCTGGGGAGTGATTTCTCGCTTTCTGTCTCTCTGTCTCTCTCTCTCTGTCTGGCAAGCACAAGTGCGTGAAAGCAAAAAAACCTCTCCTTCCCCCCCAAAAAACCAGAAAGGCAGTTTTAGCTTTAATAAATCAAAATTATTAATGGGAATAACTATCAATAATATTACCTGATAGTAACGAATATTTTGAAAATATAATATAGCAATAATAGACAAATATCCAGGAACCATAATATAAATGAATTACACAGATAAATTCATATTGAAACTGGGCTTTCTGTAGAAGAAGAAAAATATTTTCTCTTGACACATCCATTTCTTTGTTGCCTTTCATAAACAAAAAGAGGGACAACACTGGCTTGGTGATTAAAGCACTGAACTTTCACATGGCTGACCATGGTTTTAATCCTGGATTTGGCAGCTTGTTTTCTTACCATTCCTTTCTCTCTCTCTCTCTCTCTCTCTCTCTCTGTCTCTCCTTGGTCAAATTTAAAAATAATAATAAAAATATAATTAAATGAATAATTCTTTAAAAATAGAAAACCTTCATAGACATTTTAAAAGAACAGTTTGTTTTAATTTTTTTTTTTTGAACAGAGTAAGAGAGAGAGAAAGGGAAAGTGAGAAAGCAAGATGCCAGGTCCAGAACTAGAACTGAATTACCACCTGGCAAACCATGATTCGAGTGATTGACTGGCAGCTTGAAAATCATACTGGGTGTGTGCTAGACCAAGGTCTTGAGGGGAGAATGGAGGAGAAGGGATTGCAACATAGGAATTCCTCCTGAAGGGTGATTTCTCACTTTCCCTCTTTATTTCTCTCTCAGGTGAGTGTACAAACCCTATGGCAAAATCTATAATAAATAAGTAAAATAATAATTATTACTAACATTACAAAGAGAACTTTAGTGCTCAAGTACTGCCCATCTCTAAGTGACAGTACTATGGAGACTACAACAACTGGGGGGGGGGATCACGTTCACCAACAGAGGGAATGGAAATGCTCTATGAGAGCTGGTCCCCAACATCACTACAAATATGCCTTAGTGAGGTAAGGGACCATCTGACCAATGCATAACATCCTTCTGTTTTCCCACTTAATTAGCATCTTGCCATAAAGACACACAGACATTTTGGTGGTAATTTTGGATGCCATAAACTTTTCTAGGAAGCATTTGTGAGTTTCAAAATATGGTCACATGGTTGCAAAGTGCACACTGTTCAAGGCACAGAGTAGAAAAACATTGTAAATGGATGATGCAAAAGTTCTAGGAAAAGTCGTTATCTTCCTTTAATAAAACTTTCTAATGCCAAACAAGAACAAATTCTTTTAAAGAGTTTTTTTTGGTTATGGGTGAAAACTACTGTATTATAATTATCTGCTTGACTTTTTTTTTCTTTTGGACAGGTTTTTTTTGCTATAGGATGCGTGTGTTTGCCAGACAGAGAGACAGAGAGACAGAAAGTGAGAAAGCGCCCCCCCCCAGGGGGCGATGGCCATGCTGCAATCCCTTCTCCATTCTCCTCTCAGGATCTTGGGCATGCACGCAGACGCGCCAGGCGTGAGTTTAAGCCACCGGGTCCAGGACTCAAACCATGGTCAACTACATGGGTGTCCAGCGACATAGCCATTACGCTAACTGCTAACAACTCTGCTTGACTTTAAAACAAAAGATATCTTTTTTCTTGAGAGGTTTTAGCTATAGGGCGTGTGCACTCGCCAGAGAGACAGAGAGACAGAGAGATAGAATGCAAGAAGTCAACCCGCAGGGGGGATGACCATGCCACAATCACTTCTCCTCCATTCTCCTCTCGGGATCTTGGGCACGCATGCACACGTACCCAGCGTGAGTTTTAAGCCACTGGGTCCAGGACACGAACCGCTGTCGACTACATGGGAGTCCAGTGACATAGCCATTACACTAACTGCTGGTACCAAAACAAAAGATATCTTGACATGTCAAACTCATAAATTAAAATTCAGAGTCCAAAAATGAACAAAACAAGCAATTTAAGAAAAAAAAAAGGTTAATACTCTTTTTTTCTTTAATCATTATCATGCTACTTATATGAAATGGCCAGAAAAAGCAAATCATAAAGAAGTGGATTTGCAGGGTGGGAGAGAAGTGTGCTATCAGGAATTTTTCTGAGTGATAAAACGTTCTAAAATTGGATTTTGGTCATAGTTGAACAACTCTATAAATTTGCTAACATATACTGAATTATTCTTGAAACAGGTAAATGTTGTGGCCAGCAGGTGGCACAGTTGTTAAGGTGCTGGATTCCCACTGTGATGGACAATGGGCAAAAGTTAAAAAAAATGGAGTATTCTGGGACCAGCAGTTAGCGTAATAGCCATGTCGCTGGACTCCCATGTAGTCGACAGCAGTTTGCGTCCCAGACCTGGTGGCTTAAAACTCACGCTGGGCACGTGTGCGTGCGTGCCCAAGATCCCAAGAGGAGAATGGAGAAGGGATTGCAGCATGGCCATCCCCCTGGGGGATGATTTCTCGCTTTCTGTCTCTCTGTCTCTCTCTGTCTTTCTGGAGAGTGCATGCCCCCAATAGCAAAACCCTCTCCAAAAAAAAAAAAAAAAAAGAATAAAATAAATGGAGTGTGCTAAGCTAACAAGGTTAGAAAAGCACTCCACAGGTCCTCCCCTATGTACAGTTATATGTTGTAAAAAACACAGTAACTACTGTTCTGCTTTTGTAAACAGCTTCCAAAAGTAAATGAAAAAATATTGTTCAAAATGTACAATATTGTACATTTTACCCTCACGGTTTTACAATCCCTGTGGCCCTTCTTAGAGGCCCTTGCAGCTCTTTTTCCCTCACAACACCTGGTGACCCCAAACTTTAACCCTTCCTCTTTTCTCTTCCTCCCTGGAGAGAACCCTCTACCCATCCAGTGCAAACCCTCCCCGAAGGCTGGGAATCCTCTTGCGATTTTTATGCTTAAATAATCTGCAAAATGTTTGATAGGACTGTCACTTCTGACGCTACCTGTGTGTGGTGTGAGGGTGGCAGTTCCTGGCCAGGAATAAAGGTTCATAAAAATTCTAATTTCTTGAGCAGTCTCAATCCTTGAATATCTCATGCCACGACAACCACATGGCTTACCACAGTTTGAGTCACTATCACAGTTACTTGAAAGTCACTCTGGGCACATGTGCATGCATGCCCAAAATCATTAGAGGAGAATGGAGAAGGGATTGTGGTATGGGCATTTCCACTGGAGTATGATCTCTCTCTTCCTCTCTCTGGCAAGCACACACCCTGTAGCAAAACTCTCTTGCTCCCCCCAAAAAATGTTACTATGTGTTATTATTCCTTAGTAAACCTTTCTTCAAAATGGCTCTAGTACTACTAGAAACATTGATGTCAAAGATGCAAAGCTTGAATAATATTGTCTCAGGAAAAATACAAATGAATAAAAGCAATATTACTAGTTAGTGTATTTTAAGAAAATATCCTAAATATATGAATTTAATAAATAATAAAAATAAGCATTGTAGGGACCAACAGGATGCATAGTGGTTAAGGCTCCCACATGACCACAGTTTGAGTCCCAGTCCTTGTTACTTGCTTTCTCACTTATTTATTTTTTTCACATTCTCTCTCTCTTGTAAGTGCACATGCTCTACAGAAATAAAATTCAGTAAATGAACCTTAAAAAAGTAAATGAAATATAAACATATTGAGGACCAGTAGATGGGGTAGTGGTTAGGGTGCTGTACCCCCACATGACTGAGGTTCAAGTCCTGGACTTGGTAGTTTGAAAATAACACCAAGCATGTGTGCATACATCCTCAAAATCTCAAGAGGAGAATAGAGAAGAATAAATTGTAGTGTGGCTATCCCCCCCAGATGTTGAGTTCTCACTTTCTCTTTTATTGTCTTGCTCTGTCTCCATCTGGCAAGTGTACATGCTCTGTGGCAAAAATCTTAAAAATAAATAAATAAAAATAAAAATAAACATTTTACTATTTTGTCTATTTTGAAAAATCAGCATACTCAAAGCTAAAGTATTTTTTAAAGAAAAAGTCTTTTCATTTTCAGTATTAGAAACAAACCTTTTTATGTTAAAAAAACACCTTGTGCAGTTTCTTCACAGTGCAAAGAATAGGACTGATGAAATACAATTTGCATTTTATCTTCAATATCTCAACAGCCATCCATGTCAACCTTTGAATTTTAATCTGCCTGATACACTATGGTATTTCTTGACTAAAGTAAACCTTGATCAGTGGCCAAAAGCAATAAGATACTACATCCTCTCAGCAGTTCTTTTAGTATATTAGCCTAAAAAAATACTATGCACTAATTGTTGGAAAGTTGGCATTAAGTAAATATAATTTAAGAGTTTGTATATAGCAACAATGGTGTTTCTTTTAAAACGTTATTTATGGGACTAGAGATGGCACCATGATTATGTATCTACACATCCACATGGCTGACCATGAATCTCAGAGCCAGTGGCTTGAAAAATTACATCAGGCATGTGTGTATGCATTCTCAATACTGCAGGAGGAGAATGGAGAAAGATTGCAGCCTGGCGATCTGCCCTGGTGATTTCTCACTTTTCCTCTCACTGCCTTGGTCTCTTTCTCTCTCTAGCAAGCATATGCACCCTATAGCAAAACCCTACTAAAAATAAAAAAGTTATCTACTTTATTGATATTTCAAGTTTTCTTATAAATACATCTTTTTTATTTTTTCAAGGTTGGCCACTTTTGGATGAAAATATATGACACAATGTGAGGAGTCGCCCACATCAAAATGGCTGCCATGACCTTCACTGCTTAAAATGGCCAGTGTGACCTTGACACAGACACCAGGAATGCAGACCTCCTGGTTCAGACAGAACTGACAGGTCCTCAATTAGGTCCGTTGTAAACCCCGCCTACCTCCCTCTGCCTTGTGTATATAAGAAAGTGCTCTAGCCCTCAATAAACGAGCGAAGCCTTCATACCATCAAGAGCTGTGACACTATGTGAGCTGTGATACTTCTTTCGCTCCCGTGCTGAGACGCTGTGCCGGTTCCAGACCTCCGCCCCCTCGCTCGAGTTTCCCTGCCCGATACGTTCCCGCAGGCCAGGACATTCTGGTGCCCGGACAGGCACTCGAGTTGAAGGGGTAGCGACAGGTTCCCGAAGATTCCAAAGGGAAATGAGCACGTTCCCGGTGAGGAACAAGCCTTCGGAATAAGAAGTACGTTCCCAACAAGGAACAAGACAGAAGCCTGCGGCACTTTTGGGAGATGCATCAGAAGACGTCTCGGTGAGTAACTACTCACGTTTGAATTCTGGGTTATAGCTAGACTATAATGGGGCAAGAGCTCAGCCAGCACAAATTGTTTGTTCAGGGGTTAAAGGAAGCCCTTAGAACTAGAGAAGTAGAAGTGAAAGTTAAACAATTGCTCACCCTTTTTGATTTCCTGAAGGAGCCTTATCCATGGTTCCTTCAAGAAGGAACCATTGACGAAAAAAGGTGGAAAAGGGTAGGTGACACTCTTAAAAGATTACTACTCCACCTTTGGCCCAGAAAAGGTTCCCGTAACCACATTTTCCTATTGGAATCTAGTAAATGAAATCCTTAGTACCCACCCTAAGGACTCCAAAATTTCTGCCATTGTTAACGAAGGGGAACAGATTATGCAAAATGAGCTACCAAAATAAAAGAGTGTTCCTCCCTCAGATATCCTTGAGCCTAAAAAGACCCAAACTACAGACCTCATATCTTTAGATAGTGACGAAAAAGTCACACAGGACAGTGAAAAACCTAAAATCCCTAGAAATCAGAAAGATAACTATGCCCCAAAACTTTGCACAAACCAGAGAAGTACCTAGGTGCAGGCAGTCAGGGTATGGCTACACCTAAGAATCAAAACCATACAGAATTTATTAGTGCCTAGGTGTGAGCAATCATGGGTAATGCTACACCTAAGAATAGGATTTTGTATATAGACATCCTAAAACGTACTTTAAAACAAAAAGGTATTCAGGTCAGTAAAAGTCAGCTC
>NW_006204091.1:36855-69747 GCF_000334495.1 Tupaia belangeri chinensis
ACAACCCCAACCTAAGACAGGCACAGCTCCCCCTGTTTCCCAGTCTTTAATGAAACAAGGAAGGGGAGCCGCCCACATCAAAATGGCTGCCATGACCTCTACTGGTTAAAATGGCCGGTGTGACCTTGACACAGACACCAGGAACGCAGACCTCCTGGTTCAGACAGAACTGACAGGTCCTCAATTAGGTCCGTTGTAAACCCCGCCTACATCCCTCTGCCTTGTGTATATAAGAAAGTGCTCTAGCCCTCAATAAATGAGCGAAGCCTTCATACCATCAAGAGCTGTGACACTGTGTGAGCCGTGATACTTCTTTCACTCCCGTGCTGAGACGCTGCGCCGGTTCCAGACCTCCGCCCCCTCGCTCGAGTTTCCCTGCCCGATACGTTCCCGCAGGCCGGGACAACACAAGTTTGATAAAATTGGCTTAAATGCTATGGCTAAGAAAGACAATGTCTTACCAAACCACACTCCCATCTTTTGATCCCTGGGCCAGGAACTTCAAGGGAGGACTGCCCCCCGTAGTTTCAGACCCGTGACCCCCAAGCCAGACACCCCTCTTTCAGCCAGGTACACTTTTTTTCTTTCTTTTTCTGTCCCCTTACCCACGTCTTTCATTTGTAAATTTCTCTCTTCTGATTAACACATAGGAACACCTTCAGTCCTACCACACCACACTCCCATATTTCGACCCCTGGCGAGTGCGACTTTTTCTTTATTCTATGCATTATTTTCTTCCCACTTATTCAGTCCTCACTTTCTTTATCTACACCATCCCTGGCTGTCTAGATAGGTCTACAATTACAATTCTGAAACATTCTAGTATTTTAAGACTCTCTGGAATCCTCCCTTTCACTGAACCACCTGCTGCGAAGAAGGAGATACATTTCTTTGTTCACCTGAACAGAATATTTTTTTTTGGATTACATTACTAAACACAATTGAAGAGAGATTTTGGCTGTCTCCATTCCACATCAGAAAGGAAACACACCTGTTTTTATTCGAAGAAATGTTCCCGTAAAAGGTTTTTCAAAGGGAACACATCTCCCAATGGTTAGAAGTAGAACCTCAGGCCTGAATAAAGCAGGAAATATGTCACCATCAAAGGAACACAGTAACTCCCTTCCTTTTCTTGAAAAAATAGAGGACGTTACAAAAATGTCTGAGATAGAGTTTAGAACATTCATGTTGAACAAATACTATGAGCTGGAACAGAAAAGAGACAATGAACTACAGGAGATGAGAAAGTCTTTCAATGATATGAAGGAAGAAATGCTAAGAAAGAAAGACGGAACTATTAGAGGTGAAGTATGTAATACAGGAAATCAAAAACTCTCTCAAAAGAATTAAAAGTCGAATAGACCATGCTGAAGGTCGAATCTCTTATGTAGAAGATAAAACTTCTGACCTAGAGAAAACCACCAAAAAGATAGAGAAAATAACAAAAAAAATGAAGATAACATACGAGAATTACTAGATTCCATGAGACGTCCTAACATCCTAATAATTGGTATCCCAGAAGATGAAGAAACTAATAAGAGCATGGAAAACTTATTCCATGAAATATTGGAAGAAAATTTCCCAAGCATAGAGAGGCACTCAGACATCCAGACCCTAGAAATACAAAGGATACCATATAGAATCAACCCAAGAAGATCCTCCCCAAGGCATATCACAGCCAGACTGGCTAAGACCACAGATAAAGAAAAGATACTAAAGCTGGCACGAGAGAAACGACAAGTGACTTACAAAGGTCACCCCATCAGGCTAACACCAAACTTCTCAATGGAAACAATGCAAGCAAGAAAAGAATGGGAAGATGTATTGAAAGTGTTAAGAGAGAAACAATTTCAACCAAAATTATTGTATCCTGCAAGATTATCCTTCATATGGGAAAAAAAGATTAAAATCTTCTCGGACAAACAAAACCTGAAAGAATTTGCCAGCACCAGGCCAACTCTCCATGAAATCCTGAAGAGAGTACTGTTCCAGGAAAACTAAAGAAGTAACAGCCAGAAACAAAAGAGTAAAAGGCAATTAAGACAATGGCCAACTTAAACATTGGGACAGATCCATTAACATTGATAATAACATTGAATGTTAATGGATTAAATTCTCCAATCAAGAGACACAGACTGGCTGAATGGATTAAAGAACAAAAACCCTCTATCTGTTGCCTACAGGAAACCCACTTCATGGATAAAGATATACATAGACTGAAAGTGAAGGGTTGGAAAAAGATTTTCCATGCAAATGGGAAACAAAAAAGAGCTGGAATCGCAATACTAATCTCTGACAAAATAGGCTTTAAAACAAAAACTGTTCAAAGAGACAAAGAAGGGCACTATATTGTAGTTAAAGGAACAATCGATCAAGAAGATATAATGCTTATGAATATCTATGTGCCTAACACAGGAGCACCCAAATATGTGAAGGAAAGACTGCTAGATCTAAAAAGGAAGATAGACTGCAACACACTAATTGTTGGAGACCTCAACACTGCTCTATCTCCCCTGGATAGATCATCTAGACAAAAAATAGGTAAAGAGATAAAAGACCTAAATGATATCATAAATCAAATGGACTTAACAGACATCTATAGAACTTTCCATCCCAAAACCTTGAGATATACTTTTTTCTCGCCGCCACATGGAACACTCTTGAAGATTGACCACATCATTGGGCACAAAGCAAGCCTCTACAGATTCAAAAGCATAGAAACTGTACTCAGCATCTTCACTGATCATGATGAAATTAAACTTGAGTTTAATTTCAAGAGAAATCCTCAAAAATACTCAAATACATGGAAACTGAATAACATACTCCTGAATGTCTCCACAATACTGAAGAAATAAAGACTGAAATCAAAAGGTTCATGGAAGCCAATGACAATGAAGACACGAGTTTCCATAATCTTTGGGACACTGCTAAAGCAATCATAAGAGGGAAATTCATAGCAATTAGTGCACATAAGAGGAACATGGAAAGAAGGCAAATGGATCACCTAACATCATGCCTCACAGAATTGGAAAAGCAACAGCAAAAATCCAAAAAACTCCAGGAGAAGAAATAATAAAGATACAAGCAAAAATAAATGAAATAGAAAATAAACAAACTATACAGAAAATAAACGAAAGTAAAAGCTGGTTCTTTGAAAAGATAAACAAAATTGATACACCACTAGCAAGACTTATAAAGAAGAAGAGAGAAAAGAACCAGGTGAATCAGATCTGCAATGAAGCAGGCAAAATAACAACAGACATAGTAGAAATAAAAAAAAACATTATTAGAGGATACTATGAACACCTGTATGCCAAGAAACAAGATAATTTGGATGAGATGGACACATTCCTGGAGAGGTATAATCTACCTAGATTGAGCCAGGAGGATATAGAAAGTCTGAATAGGTCCATAACAAGCCAGGAGATCAAATCTGTTATAAATAACCTCCCACCAAAGAACAGCCTTGGCCCTGATGGATTCACCTCTGAATTCTACAAAACTTTCAAAGAAGAGTTAGGAGAAGGGATTGTGGTGTGACCATCCCCCCTGGGGGGTGATTTCTCTCTTTCTGTCTCTATGTCTCTCTCTGTCTGTCTGGCGAGCACACGTGACCTATAGTGAAAACCTCTCAAAAAATAATATTGTGCAAAATGTACCCACCCATTGTACCCTCGTGGTTTTACAGCCCCTGTGGCACTTCCCAGAGGCCCTTGCAGCTCTTCTTCCCTTGCAACACATGGCGACCCCAACCTTTAACCCTTTAACCCTCTTTTTGCTTCCTCCCTAGAAAGAACCCTCTACCATTCCAGTGCAAACATTCCCTGAAGGCTGGGAATCCTCTTGTGGTTTTTATGCTTAAATAATCTGCAAAATTGTTTGATAAGACTGTCATTTCTGATGCTACCTGTGTGTGGTGTGAGGGTGGCAGTCCCTGGCCAGGAATAAAGGCTCACAAAAATTTTAATTTCTTGAGCAGTCTCGATCCTTGCATATTTCATGCCACAACAACCACATGGCTTACCGCAGTTTGAGTCCCTATCACAGTTACTTGAAAGTCACTCTGGACACATGTGCATGCACACCCACAATCATTAGAGGAGAATGGAGAAGGGATTGTGGTATGGGCATTTCCACTGGAGTATGATCTCTCTCTTTCTCTCTCTGGCAAGCACACACCCTATGGCAAAACTCTCTTCTCCCCTCAAAGAAAAAAGTTATTGTGTGTAATTATTCCTTAGTAAACCTTTCTTCAAAGTGGCTCTAGTACTACTAGAAACATTGATGTCAAAGATGCAAAGTTTGAATAATACTGTCTCAGGAAAAATACAAATGAATAAAAGCGATATTATTAATTAGTGTATTTTAAGAAAATATCCTAAATATATAAATTTAATAAATAACAAAAATAAACATTATAGGGGCCAATAGAGTGCACAGTGGTTAAGGCACTTGGCTCCCACATGACCTCACTTTGAGTCCCAGTCCTTGTTACTTGCTTTCCCACTTATTTATTTTTTAACATCCTCTCTCTCTTGTAAGTGCACATGCTCTACAGAAATAAAATTCAGTAAATGAACCTTTAAAAAAATAAAATATAAACATATTAGAGGCCAGTAGATGGGGTAGTGGTTAAGGTGTACTCCCACATGACTGAGGTTCAAGTCCTGGACTTGGTAGTTTGAAAATTACATCGGTCATGTGTGCATACATCCTCAAAATCCCAGGAGAATAGAGAAGAATAAATTGTAGTGTGAGTATCCCTGTGGATGTTGAGGTCTCACTTTCCCCTTTACTGTCTTGCTCTGTCTCCATCTGGCCAAGTGTATGTGCTCTGTGGCAAATAAAAAATAAAAAATAATAAAATAAAATAAAAAACAAACTTAAAAATAAATAAATAAAAATAAAAAATAAACATTTTTCCATTTTGTCTATTTTGAAAAGTCAGCATGCTCAAAACTAATTTTTTTAAGAAAAAATCTTTTCATTTTTAGTATTAGAAACAAAGCTGTTTTATAATGTGAAAAACACGGTGCAGTTTCTTCACAGTCCAAAGAAAAGGACTTATAAAATACAATTTCCATTTTATCTTCAATGTTCCAAAACCCATCCATGTCAACTTTTGAATTTTAATCTGCTTGATATACTATGGTATTTCTCGACTAAAATAAACTTTGATCAGTAGCCAAAAACAAGAAGGAACTATTATCCTCTCAGCAGTTCTTTTAGTATATTAGCTTCAAAAAAAAAATACTATGGGGATCAGCAGTTAGCGTAATGGCTATGTCGCTGGACTCCCACAAAGTTGACCGCGGTTCACATCCTGGACCCGGTGGCTTAAAACTCACACTGGGCACGTGTGCGTGTGTGCCCAAGATCCCAAGAGGATGGAGGAGAAGGGATTGCGGCGTGGCCATCCCCCCTGTGGGGTGATTTCTTGCTTTCTGTCTCTCTCTCTCTGTGTCTGGCAAGCACACGCAACCTAAAAAATTTGGTAAAAAAAAAAAAATACTATGCACTAATTGTTGGAAAGTTGGCATTAAGTAAATATAATATAAGAGTTTGTATGTAGTGACAATTGTGTTTCTTATAAAATATTATTTATGGGTCAGCAGATGGCACTGTGGTTCTATATCTAGACTTCCACATACTGACCAGGAGATGGCACTGCGGTTATGTATCTAGACTTCCACATACTGACCAGGAGTCTCAGAGCCAGTGGCTTGAAAAATCACACCAGGCATGTGCGTGTGAATTCTCAGTATCTCAGGAGGAGAATGGAGAAGGATTGCAGCCTGGCGATCTGCCCTGGTGTTTTCTCACTTTTCCTCTCACATCCTTGGTCTCTTTCTCTCTCTAGCAAGCACATGCACCCTATAGCAAAACCCTGCTAAAATAAAAGTTATCTACCCTATTGATATTTCAAGTTTTCTTATAAATTTATCCATTTGTTTTTCAAGGTTGGCCACATATTTGATGAAAATATGTGATCCAAGTTTGATAAAAT
The DNA here is from genome assembly GCF_000334495.1 of Tupaia belangeri chinensis. NCBI lineage: Eukaryota > Metazoa > Chordata > Mammalia > Scandentia > Tupaiidae > Tupaia > Tupaia belangeri. The sequence continues at coordinate 42,863 of NW_006204091.1, forward strand.
TGGCATAAATGCTATGGCTAAGAAAAACAATGTAAGTAACCCATTATTTTTATTTAAGTTTTCAAATGACCTTAACTTAGAACTTTTTTCTAATTTAATTTTATTTATTAATATTATTATTATTTTATTAATTTTTAGAGATTTTTACTATAGGGCATGTGCACTTACTGTACAAACAGAGAGACAGAAAGTGAGAAAACACACCCCTCTGAAAGAATGGTTGTGCCACAATTGCTTCTCCTCCATTCTCCTCTTGAAATTTGGGCACTCACAGAACATGTGCCCAGCATGAGTTTCAAGGCACTGGACCTGGGACTCAAACAGCAGTCAGCCATGTGGGAGTTCAGTGACATAGTCATTATGCCTTCTGATGGTCCAACTATTATTATTTTTAACTCACCTGAGAGAGCGAGAGACAGAGAGAAAGGGAAAATGAGAGAGCCAGCACATGGTCTGGGATTCAAATTACAGTCAGCCATGTAGGAGTCCAGTGCTTTAACCACCACATCACCTGCTGGACACAGAGCTTGTGGAGAAACAAATATTTTTGAGTCAGCCAGCAGGTGGTGTGGTTGAGATGTCAGACTCCCATGTGGACTCCCACAGTTTGAGTCCCAGACTTGGTGGCTTTCTTTCTCACTTTCTCTCTTACTGGTGAGCACAGGTTTGCTGTAGTAAATTTTTAAAAAATAAAATAATAATATATAAATTAAATAAATAATTCTTTAAAATAGAAATAGTTCAAAGGGCATTTTTATATCTTAAAACTGGAAGAAATGGCTTTCTATCATTCCCTCTGCGAAGCTTGCAAGTCTAAAAAGCATTTAGATCTCAGCAAAACAGTATTAAAAGTTTTAAAATTATTTAGTTTATTGGGAAGCTGGACTGTTTTTACATAATATAAGTTTGTTAAGTAACTTTATATACTTTATATACATTTTAGTTATTTCTGATATTTTAAAAGGATTACCTATTTAATTTTGTTTATTATTATTACTATTTAATTTGACCAGAGAGAAAGAGAAAATGAGAAAGCAATCTACCATGTCTGGGACTCAAACAGCAGTTGGCCATGTGGGAGTCCAGTGCCTTAACCACCGCACCACCTGCCGGCTCTATTTATTTCTGACATCGTTACTACAGACTGAGAATTCTTTATCCAATATCTGAAATGCGACAAAATATGAGACATTTTGAACACCTATATTATGCCACGGGTAGAGCATTCTACAGTTAACCTCATGTGACAGATCATGGTCAAAATGCTACAATTTGGGAACCAGCAGTTGGTGTAATGGCTATGTGACTGGACTCCCACATAGTCAACCGCGGTTCTCGTCCTGGACCCGGTGGCTTAAAACTCACGCCGGGCACGTGTGCGTGCGTGCTCAAGATCCCGAGAGGAGAATGGAGGAGAAGGGATTGTGGTGTGACCATCCCCCCTGGGGGGTGATTTCTCGCTTTCTGTCTCTATGTCTCTCTCTGTCTGTCTGGTGAGTGCACGCGCCCTATAGCGAAAATCTCTCAAAAAAAATGCTACAATTCAAAATACTGTACAAAATTAGCTTATGGATCTAGCAGGTAGCATGGTGGTTGAAGTACTGGACTCCCACATGGTTGGTCATGGTTTCAATCTCAGACTTGGCAGCTTGCTTTCTCACTTTCATGCTCTCTCTCTGTATCTCTGTGTCTCTCTAGTGAGCACACATGTGTGTGATTGTATTGAGAAACAATAATAAATAAATAAATAAGTACTTTTTTCAAATAGTTACTTTAAAAAGCACATGAATCATACATGTTTAGACTTTGGTTACTTCTTTTTTTTTTCCAGAGGTTTTTCGCTATAGGGCACGTGCAATTGCCAGATGGACAGAGAGAGACATAGAGACAGAAAGCTAGAAATCACCCCCAAGGGGGGATGGTCACTCCACAATCCCTTCTCCTCCATTTTCTCTTGGGATCTTGGGCACACATGCACACGTGCCCGGCGTGAGTTTTTTAAGCCACCAGGTCAGGGACGTGAACCACAGTCGACTACGTGGGAATCCAGCGACATAGCCATTACGCTAACTGCTGGTTCCCTGACTTTGTTTACTTCTTAAGATTATTAACCAATTTTCCAATCTTTAGGACCAGAATATGGCATAATGATTACATTGCTAGGCTCCCACATGGCTGACTGCAGTTTGAATCCCATACATGGTGGATTGAAACTCATGCTGAATGTGTGTGTGTGTGTGTGTGTGTGTGTTTAAAATTATGAGAAAAGAATGGAGGAGAAGAGATTGTGGTAAGAGAAGTTAGATGAGTGTGCCCATCTGAACAAGGATTACTCTGTGTCCTCACAGATGAATGAGGTCATGCTGGGAATTCCCTCTGCAGGGATCTGGTCCAACTGATATGCGGTTCTATAAATGCACATGTATGTCTCATTATCTGTTCTGAATAGTTGATTAAAGTATTGGTATAGTTTTAATAAGTAAATATTTTTAGGTTGCAAAAATATAAGAAAAGCAATGCTAAACAAGCCACCAGTTCCAGGACTTAAACCATAGTCAGCCCTGTGGGAGTACCATGTCTCAACACCCACAACACCTGCCAGCCTCTGCCTCACGTCTCTTAAGATAGTCATTCTTAAAAAAAAAAAATAATAATTCAATAAACACAAGAAGGAAAGAGAACTATTGAACATTGTCAGTAAAAACATAAATTGGTTAAACACAATGGAAAATAGTTTTCTTAGGTTTTTCAGAAAATTAAAATAGAACTAACATGTGACTTAACAATTGCATAATTGGTTATGTGTAAAACTATAAAATTAATATATGTGAGGAAGGATGTTTAGAAGAAAAATAGGGAGGCAAAGCATTAATGGCACAAAGAAACGTGGTATTATCTGTTGAAGATATTTTGTAGCTTTATCAACAGTACTAGGGAGAAATGTTCACCTGTTGAAATATCCATTTTGTAAGGCAAATAATAATGTGATTGAATGTATAAAATAAAATTAAAGAAAAAAGAAAAAAGAAAAAAGATATCAAAAGTATATTCATGCTTTCATATTCGTTACAAATTTATTCATAATAGTTATGATAAGACATTAACATAACTATTACACACAAATGGATAAAAAACATGTTACAGGGACCAGCAAGTGCTGTGGTGTTTGAGGGGCTGGTCCTACATGGTTGATCACAGTTCAAATCCCAGACCTGTCAGCTTGCTCCGTCTCTTAGACTAATGTTTAAAAGATCAGGGTTCCACATAAGTGACCATGGCTTGAATCCCATTTTCTAGTGGCTTAAGAAACACACTATGTACGTGTATGTGCATTCCTGAATTCCTGACAGAATGGAGAAATAGAGAAAGGATTGAAGCATGATGAAGCTCCATTGGGAAATGTTTCTCTACTTCAGTCTCTGGTGATAACATGAACCTTAAAAGTAACAAAACATATTCTGTTATTCAACAATAGAGATGAACTTGGAGGACATTATGCTGATTGAAATAACTCAGGTACACAAAGACATACACCTCATCATCTTACATGTAAGTAGAGTATTAAAAACTAAAATTCACAGAAGCAGAGAATAATATGACAGCTACTACAGGTTGAGAGTAGCCAGGTTTTAAAAATGTCGGTCAAGAAATCAGCTGACGGTGTATGGTTAGCTCGCGGGCCTGCCAGGTAGACAACAAATTGAGTTCCACACGCAGTGGCTTAAAACTCATGCCAGGAACATATGTGTGTTTGCACAAAATCCCAAGAGGAGAATCGAGGAGAAGGGATTGCATTGTAATCATACTCCTAGGGGTAATTTCTTGATTCGTATCTGTCTGTCTGTGTCTCTCCAGCAAACACATGTGTCCTATAGCAGAAATGTCTCTAAAAATAAATTAAATTAAAATTAAAATATTGGTTAGAAATAATATTTCATTTAGTCAATAATAAAGAGTTCAAAGGTTCTAATGTACATCATATCAGTGCAATTAAGTACATTATATTGTATACCTGAAAAATTCTCTGAGAGTAGATATTGTATTCTCACCCCAGTAACAAGTTGTGAGGTAATACATATGTTGTTTTTAACAAATTATTTCATTTTATTTGTTATTATTATTTGTTAATTTTGTTAATAAATATAAAAATATTTATATTTATTATTTGTTAAATTAAGGGAGGGAAAGTGAAAAAGCAAGCCACCAAGTCAGGAACTCGAACTGCAGTCATCCATACAGGAATACAACCACTTAACCACCACACCATCTGCCAGCCTTGTTAATACCTGCAAATTGGCTCAATTTGGCCATCCCTCAAAGTTTACATCAGTTAAAATATCTTTGCACATATCATATTTTTATAAAAATCAAAAAATAGAAATACAAAAATAAATGAATAAGTCATGAAAATTTGCAAGAATATTTTCTATAAAGACTGGTAAAAAATATTACAAGAGATAAAGGCTGGGTCAAGAATAGAGTACTTTATAGTTATTACATATTAAATCATGTAATAAGTACTTGACACCTGAATTATCAGTGGGCAGAGCAGAGGATATCATTCTTAGGAGTATGTGGATTAATTTTATGGAATATTAGGATTTAAAAATAATCTAATCTTCCCTGGAAAGGATCCTACTTCTTTGTAAGTTATAAGGCTCATTTGTCTCATGATCATGTTGCAGACCTGAGAGTGATACTGGGCATAGCAAAGAAATGTCTTCTGTACACTAGTGAAGCCACCCCAGTGAGGCCACCAGTGACTGATATTATTTCTTCCCCTCCTTTTTAAGGCATCATACAGAATTAGGTTATTGTGTATTTTTTTCATTTATTTTTATTTAGAGAGATATTTTTGCTATAGGGCACATGTGAGTGCCAAAGAGAAGAAAAAGTGAAAAATCACCCCCTAAGGAGGATGGTCATACCACAATTTCTTCCCCATTTTCCTCCATTCTGAGATTTTTATTATGCATACACAAGAGCTCAGCATGAGTTTTAAACTCTAGGGTCCAGGGTTAAACCATAGTCAGTCATGTGGGAGTCCAGTTCCTTAACTACTATGCCACCTTCTAGTCCAACCTTTGTATATTTTAACACCATTTTTAAAAGTCCAAATTATAAGAGCAATTGTGTGATATAGATGCTTTGACCTCAGTCACAAAATTACAAAACTTGTCTCAGGATAGAATGATCCCCAAAGCCTTACCTGGCCATTATGAAATCTTAAAGTCTGGGGAGAAAAACAATGCAAAATATGTTTTTCCCAAATTGTTTTTCACTAAAATGGAGGATGACAGGTGCAGAGCCCCAGGGCAGAAAGAGCCCCAGATCCCCTGGATGGGACTAAAGTGAAACAATAAAAAGACAGGGAAACCAGAGCTGTTCAGATAAAGCACAAGTCTCAGGACCATGGCTTCTGTAGAAATGCCTTTTTAAAAGTTCTAGGTATGTCCCTGTGTGTCATGCCAGTCTAGAACACATTTTGTACAGGTTGAAGGCAGGCCATGGAAGTGAGAATCCTCTGTGCCCTCCACAGAGTTGACTCTCTCAACAGAGGGCTGAGTCTGCAGACACCATCCAGTTCCATCTTCTCAGCTCCCACACCTAGGTCATTTTATCTGTGTTGGGCCAGCTTAGACATGTCATTACCTTTGATTAGTCTCTTGCTACTTATGCAGCCTTTACAAATGGCATGTGAGATGAAAAATTTTAGCTGTCATTACATACCTGAAGCCAGGTGTCTACAAGGATGGAGACCTGGTACTGGGTGCGTTTTTCCCTCTTGAAGCCATGGAAGAGAATGAAACTCTAAGTCAACTACATTTTCTGACGAGGCCACCTCAAGAAGTGTCAAGACCTCTGTAAGTTGCTTGTAATATGCATGTGTAAATATGTTTATATATGTGTAATAATGTAGCTGGTATACATGTGTGTGTGATTAATCACATTCAAAATAATCAAGTGTGCACAGAAAAGAGAGGAGTACAGTCGTGAACTCAGGATGCCTTGTTATCCTTTTATCTTTCTTCTTCTCATTTTTAGTGTTTCTTCATTTCTTTCACGACAGAAGAATTAATATAAGTTGTTCACTCCATCAGCACTATCTTCATATTTAATCTTTGGGAGGCTCAGGATGAGTGAGATTGTTGGTGCATTAGTACTTTTGCCACCAAGACCCATATAGTGATGCCTGCATGCATATTGTGACACTGAGGTCATGACATGATGTTATTGTCAGAATCAAGGTGCTAACTCTGGGTGCTCGATCCTGACTAGGGGATGGTAGAAGTGTGCTTTGTAGAGACGCCATAGGTATCTAAAGGCTGCCACCATATACAAACCAGTGATGATAGCCACACCCCAATTTCTGCTCTATTCTCCTCTCAGAATTTTGGCCATGCATGAACATGTTCCTGTCATAATTTTGGAGCTTCCAGGCCCAAGACATGAACTGTGGTCAGCCATGTGAGAATCCAGTGCCTTAACCACCATGCCACTCCTTGTCTCCTCATGATAGCTTTTACATCACAGTAAATAAACATTCTTTTAAAGTCTCAAAATATACATGAGGAATGTGGCCATGAGGTTTTCCAGTAGTTCAAGTATATTAGGTTCAAATCTGAATACATCGAGGATAAGTAAAAATTTGTACTCAAAGAGCAAGGTGGGAATGATTGGATAGAAAATTACTAAGTAGTAACATTACAAATAATAGAGATTCTGGCCAAATCCAGTTGTGTGAATTATATACAAGTTTACAGGTAGGGCTGGGAGAATTTTCAGCAGTCTGATTAAAGCTTTATCTAGCACAAGCTAGCAAGTGGAATAGTGGCTGAGGCGTTGTACTCTGATGTGGTCATGATTCTAGTTGCAGACCCAGAGGCTTGAATCTCACAATCTGAGCTCCACACAGTGATTGATTTCAGTCTGATTTTAGACCATCCAACGGGGATTCATAAGTTCCTCTGAAACTAGTAATGGGGGCTTAGTGAACATTCACCAGACCACACAAAGCAAAACCAGAGTAACTGCTTTATGCAGAGCTCAACTCCTATCTACTTAGAGTGGGTCTAACTCCTAACTCTGCATAGAGTTTAAGGCAGCTGCTTCCCACATGACTGACTACATGGTTGGGGTCCCGAATTGAGTTGTTTGAAAAACATGAGCGGTGAGGGTATGCCTGCAAGTCCAATAATCCCAAGAGCAGAATAGAGGAGAAGGAATCATGGCATGACCTCCCAAAGGATGAATTCTCTCTGTCTCTCTCTGTCTCTCTCTCTCTGTATGTGTGTGTCTCTCTCTCTCTGTTTCACTCTGGTGAGTGCATATAGCAAAACAAAAAAAAAAGTGCTAAGAAAACATAAGAACCAATTCAGAAAAAAAACAGAGTTCTGATTACAAAAAAATCTTTAGTCTAACATGCTTTATTAACAAATCAGTGGGCTAGTAGATGGTGGAGTATTAAGTCATAGAACTCCCACTTGTCTGATTGCAATTTGAGTCCTGAACTTGATGGCTTCAAAATTATGCTGGGAACACATATGTATAGACCCAAAATTCCAAAAAGAAAATGAAGAAGGGATTGCAGCATGGCCATATCTTCTTGGGGAGTGATTTCTCTCTATTACTTTCATGGTGTCTCTCTCTCTGAGGTACACACACTATAATAACAAACTTTCAAAAAAGACAAGAAAAAGCACTTTGAATGTTTAAATTAAGGTTGGGATTTAAGAAATTAACACTAGGGACCAGCAGTTAGCGTAATGGGTATGTTGCTGGATTCCCACATAGTCGACTGCAGTTTGCATGCCGGACCCTGTGGTTTAAAACTCATGCCAGGCATGTGTGCGAGCATGCCCAAAATTTCAAGAGGAGAATGGAGGAGAAGGGATTGTGGTGTGGCCATCCCCCTTGGGGGGTGATTTCTCGCTTTCTGTCTCTCTGTCTCTCTATGTCTGTCTGGCAGGTGCACACGCCCTATAACAACAACAACAACAAAAAACTCTCAAAAAAAAGCTTAAAAAAATTAACACCAGAATAATTACACAGAGAATAGAGAAACAATTAAAGACAATATATAACACTAATAACCAAAAATGAGCTATTTTCAAAACTCAAAACATACTTTTACCAAATATTCTTTTAAAAACTGCAAATTTCCAAGGGGAAAATAATTAATTATGAAGACCAATTAACTACAGAGAAAATTTTTTTTACTAATTTTGAACAAAAGCATATTTAACAACAGTTTTTTCTGAATTAACATAATAGTGTATAAAATATAGAAAGAGCCACCTAAACGTACCTGAAATGTGCCAAATGGTTGAAAAACTGGCAAGCCAGATACTATTTATACTTTCTCTATTTCTTTAAAGAATTGTTCATTTAATATTATGTATCATTATTATTATTTTGTTTTTAATTTGCAACAGGAAGGTGTTCTCACCAGAGAGACATAGAAGAGTGGGGAGAAAGTGAGAAATCAAGCCACCAGGTCTGGGACTTGAAATGTGGTTGACCATGTGTGAGTCCAGAGCCTTAAACACCATGCCACCTGCTGGCCCTGCCAGGTGCTATTTAAATGTTTCAGAATATAGGAAAAGTAAGAAATGCTTTAATCAAGGTTTCTGGAACTAAATAGAAACAAGGTGACATGTGGGATAAACCAAATTCTAGAAGGGTTATGAAAGTGAGTGTATGCATGGTGAATATAACTTATGATTGAGTACTATTTATTCTAATACTGTCAAAAGAGTATGATACTAAAGTTCTCATCACAGAAAATGTGAACTATTTCAGGTGATATATGTAATAATGGCCTTAGTCCAATTGTTGATTTTATATTTAAAAATCTTAACTTTGTATTTTATAAATATACATATCTGTAATTTCTCTATATATAATTTTTTAAATGTATGAATAGTGAATGTGTGCACTTTTTAGTCATATTCTTTTACATTAATTTTTAAAATTATTATTTATTCTTTAAAACACAATACATCATTTATATTGTAAAGAGACTCTACCCAGCATGATATACACCTCAGTCCAGCCCAGTTGAGTGAATCTCAGCAACAGATCTTCCATATTTGTCCACTTTCTATCAAATTCCAGGACCTTGTTTTTTATGGCTGAATAGTATTCCATAGAATATATGCACCATAATTTTTCAATCCATTCATCTCCTTGAGGACATTTGAGTTTGTTCCATGATGTAGCAATTATGAATAATGCTGCAATGTAAATAGTTTTGCGAGCGCTTTTCTGAATGAGTGCTCTCCTGTTCTTTGGGTAGATATCCAAGAGTGGAATTGCTGGATCATATAGTAGTTCTATATGAAGGTCTTTAAGTAACCTCCATATCATTTTCCACAGTGGCTGGACCAATTTACATTCCCACCAAAAGTGTAGGAGTGTCCCCATTTCACCACATCCTCTCCAGCACTTAACATTATTTGTTATTTTAATCTTCACCATTCTGACTGGGGTTTGGTGGTATCTCATTGTGGTTTTGATCTGCACCTCCCTTACAATAAGGGATGTTGAGCATTCTTTCATATGCTTTTTGGCTGTTCCCATATCTTCCTTAGAGAATTGTTTATTCAGCTTTTTTCCCATATTTTAATTGAGTTAATCATTATCTTCTGGGTAAGCTGCTTGAGTTCCCTGTGTATTACGGCTATCAGTTCCTTATCTGAGGCAGAGTTAATAAAAATTCTCTCCCATTCTGAGGGTTGTCGATTCACACTAATTATGGTGTGCTTTGCTGTGCAGAAATTACTTCATCTGATGTAATCCCACCTATTTTGGGGATTATTGTCTGTGCTTTGGGGGGCCTTACTTAAGAAGTCTTTGCCTACACCAATGTCTCACAGTTTGCCCAGTGTTTTCCAGTGGTTTTATAGTTTGCAGTCTTAGGTTCAGATCATTGATTTACTTTGAGTTGATTTTTGTTAATAGTGACAGATAGTGGTTCTGATTCATCTTGCTGCAGGTGGATACTCAGTTTTTCCAACACAAATTGCTAAAGAGGTTTCCCTTTTTTCACTGAATTGAATGGTACCTTTTGTCAAAGATGAATTGGTTGTATGTTGTGGGGGTTATGTCTAGAGTCTGCTCTGATCCATTGGTCCTAATGTCTATTTTTGCTCCAATACCATGCTGTTTTGATTATCACAGCTTTGTATTATATTCTGGGATCAGGAAGTAAAATGCCACCTACTCCTGTCTTCTTATGCAGGATGGCTTTAGCAAAACAGGGTCTTCGATTGTTCCAGATAAAAATCTATGATTGTTTTTCTAGGTCTGTGAACAATGTCTCTTGTAATTTTATAGGGATTGCATTAAACATATAGATTAGTTTAGGGAGAATTGACATTGGATTAAATTGATTTTGCCAATCCAGAAACATGGGATGTCCTTCCACTTTTTAGTATCCTTTTCGATTTTCTTTTTAAGGTTTTCGTAGTTTTCTTTGTAGAAGTCTTTGACTTACTTGGTTAGCTTTATTTCTAAGTTTCTTATGCCTCTCGTGGCTATGGTAAACGAAATTACTTTCTTCAGTGCTGTCTCTGTCTGCTTGTTGTTTGCATATAGAAATGCTATGGATTTCTGTAAGTTAATTTTGTATTTTGCCACTTTACTGTATGTATTTATTACTTCAAGAAGTTTTTTCATGGATACTATAGGGTCTTTTATGTATGCAGATATGTCATTTGGAAACAGATAATTGCAGCTCTTCTTTCTCTATTAGAATGCCTTTTATTTTCTTCTCTTGTCTGATCACATTGACTAGAACTTCCAGTACTATACTGAATAAGAGCAGAGCAAGTGGGCAGCCTTGTCTTGTACCAGTTCTTAGTGGAAAAGCATTAAACTTTTCCTATTCCGGATAATGTTAGCTGTAGGATTTTCATAAATGGCTTTTATTATGCTTAGAAATGCTTCTTCTATGCGAATTTTACTGAGTCTTGATCATAACGGTATGTCTTATTTTGTTGAATGCTTTTTCCACATCAATTGAAATAATCGTATGCTTTTTGCCTTTCTTTCTGCTAATATGGTGTATTATATTTGTGCTTTTGCATATGTTGCACCACCTTTGCATCCCTGGAATAAAGCCTACCTGATCATATGACTAACCTTTTTTAAATGCTGTTGAATACAGTTAGCAAGTATCTTGTTGAGCATTTTTGCATCTATATTCATCAGGGGTATAGGTCTGTAGTCTTCCTTTTTTGTCGTATCCTTAACCATTTTGGAAATGATGTTTATGGAGGATTTATTGAATGAATTTGGAAAGTTTCCTTTTTTTGGATCTCTAGAAACAGTGTGAGTAGAATGGAGGTTACCTCTTCTTTAAAAGTTTTGTAAAATTTGAAAATGAAGCCATCAGGACTTGGACTTTTCTTTGTTGAGATGTTATTTACTACTGATTCAATCTCATTGCTTGTTGTAGATCTATTCAGGATTTCTATGTATTCCTGAGTCAATATTGGTAGATTATATGTGTCTAGGGATTTGTCCATATCATCCAGGTTTTCTTCTGTGTTGGCATAGACTCGCTCATAGTATCCTCTAATGACGTTTTGTATTTCTGTTATGACTGTTGTAATGTTCCCTGATTCATTGTGAATTTGACTTATCTGGCTCCGTTCTCTCTTCTTAATTAGTCTGGCTAATGGTGTGTCAGTCTTGTCTGTTTTTTTTTTTCCATAGAACCAGCTTTCACTTGCATTATATTTTTCATTGCACAAGGGTAAATTATTGCTTCAGTTTCCTATATGGCACCCCAGTGGCCTCAAAGACACAGTGTAGCTTCCAGAAATGCCCATGAATTTTTTTTCTGTAGCTTTTCCTCTTCTCTGAGGCACAATGTCTGGTTATCCATTTGCCTTCTTTCTGTCTTCTTCTTATGTGTACTTATAGCTATAAAATTCCCTCTTATAACTGCTTTTGCAGTGTTCTAATGATTATAGAAACTCATATCCCCATTGTTATTGGTCTCCATGAATGTTTTTATTTCAGTCTTAATTTCTTCAGTAAGTACATAGTCATTCAGGAGTAGGTTATTTAGTTTTCATACATTTGTGTATTTTTGAGAATTTCTCATGAAATTAAAATCAAGTTTAATTCCATCATGATCAGAGAAGATGCTGTATATGGTTTCTATGTCGTTAAATCTGTAGAAGCTTGCCTTATGCCCTATCATGTGGTTACTCTTTGAAAAGTTTCCATGTGGGGGTGAGAAAAAACTATATCTAGTGGTTTTTGGGTGGAAAGTTCTATAGATGTTTGTAAATCTATTTGATTTATGGTACCATTTAGATCCTTTACCTCTTTACATATTTTTTGTCTAGATAATCTGTCCAGAGGAGATAGTGGGGCACTGAGTTCTCCAACAATTAGTGTGTTGCAGTCTATCTCTCCTTTTAGATCTAACAGTGTTTCTTTCACATATTTGGGTGCTCCTGTGTTAGGTATATAGACATTCATTAGCATTATATCTTCTTGATGGATTAACACTTTTACTATAATATAGTGCCATTCTTTGTCTCTTGAACCGTTTTTGTTTTAAAGTTTATCTTGTCAGAAATTAGTATTGTTACTCCAGCTTGTTTTTTGATTTCCATTTGCATGGAATACCTTTTTCCAACACTTCACTGTTAGTTTATGTGTGTCTTTATCCATGAGATGCATTTCTTGTAGACAATAATTAGAGGGATTCTTTTTTTTTTTTCTATTCAGCTATTCTGTGTCTCTTGATAGGAGAATTTAATCCATTAACATTTAATGTTATTATCAATATTTCCAGACTTGTCCTTACCTTTAAGTTGATCATTGTTTTGGTTGTCTTTCACCCTTATTTCTGGCTGATCATTCTTAGTTTTCCTGGAACAGGACTCTCTCCAGAGTTTCTTGAAGAGCTGGTCTGGTGTTAGTAACTTCTTTCAGGTTTTCTTTGTTTGAGAAGATTTTAATTTTTTTCATATGAAGGATAATATTCCCGGATATAATAATTTTGGTTGAGACTGTTTCTCTCTTAACACTTTCAATATGTCTTCCCACTCTTTTTTTGCTTGCATTGTTTCTGTTGAAAGGTCCAGAGTAAGCGTGATGGGATGACTTTTGCAAGTCACTTCTTGTTTCTTTCTTGCCAATTTTAGTATCTTGTCTTTATCTGTGGTCTTGGCCAGTCTGGCTAATATGTGTCTTGGGGAAGATCTTCTGGGGTTGACTCAATTTAGAGTCCTTTGTATTTCTTGGGTCTGGATGTGTAAGTGCTTCTCTAGATTTGGGATGTTTTCTTCCAGGATTTTCCATGCCCATATTATTTTCTTCACCTTCTGGGATACCAATTATTCAGGTGTGTGGATGTTTAATGGAGCCTGATGTTTCTTCTATAATACTCATGATTTTTTTGTTATTTTCTCTATGTTTTTGGTATTTTTTTTCTAGGTCAGAGATTTTTATCTTCTACATCAGAGATTCAATATTCAGCATGGTTGAATCAACTTTTAACACTTTCTAGAGAGTTTTGTTTTCCTGTATTACAGACTTCATATCTAATAGCACCATCTGATTCTTTCTTAGAGTGTTCATTTCTTTTTTTATATCCTGGAAGGACTTCCTAATCTCCTGTAGTTCATTGTCCCTTTTCTGTTCCAACTGATAAAATTTTGTCATCATAATTGTTCTTAATTTTTTTTCTGACATTTTGGTAACATATGCTTTTTCAAGAGATGGAGAGTAGTTATTGTGTTATTTTGATGAAGACATATTTCCTGGTTTATTCAGACCTGAGTCTCTTCTTCTACTTCTAACCATGGGGAGAGGTATTCACTTTTGGATACCTTTTAGGAAAACGTCTCTTTGACTGGGCACAAGTGTGCTTCCTTTTTTGTAGACTGATGTGTGCTGAAGTCTCTCTTCTTCTGTGTTTTGCAATGTGGTCTGCAGAGAAGGAGTCTTCTATTCAAAAGTCTAAAGAGCAGTCTTTCCTTTTTTGCAAGTGGTATGTAAAAGGGAGAATCCCAGGAAGCATTACAATACCAGGGTATTTGAATACTGTGATTCTAGATCTGTCTAGCCCCTTATGATGTGGGGAGAATTGGTAGGAGATGACACTATAAGACAGAAAATAAAAGAGTATGAACGAGAATAAAGAAAGTGTGCAGAGTATGATTTGCCAGGGGTATGAAGATGGAAATGGGCTCTGCTGAAGAGCTGGGGGTAGTCATATGGTGTAAGGATAAATAGGAAATTCACAAAAGAAAGAAGAGAAGAAGAAAAAAGGTCTGCCTTGCTGACAGAGAGAGTGGGTCGCTGGGGTTGGGCAACCGTAGCTGGAGCTGGGGCAGGGAGGCCTTGCCTCAGTGTCCCTTAGGCCAGGGGTCTGGAGATGGAAATGGGCTCTGCTGAAGAGCTGGGTGCAGTCCTGTAGGGTAAGAAGACGTGGGAAATTCTCTAGTCATATTCTTAAAGAAATTTGTGATTTTCTCCCTATATTAATGATCCTCTTTTAAAATCATCTCCGTTCAGACAACAGTGTCATCATACATCCACTCACAAGACCTTCAAAGCCTCTCTTCATTGTTTGGACATGATTTGCTTAAGCAGAGGGAAAAATACAAAGTTTTCTGAAGCCCTGGGAACGTTATTCACACTAGCTCTGTGTATCATGCAGGAGAATCTCTGAATTGGAACCTGGGCCTATAACTTTATGTCTTTTGGCGTGGCTGAAGAATTTACCCTGAATTGCATGACTTGACTGTATTTCCTAATGCTGTCCCCTTTGTTTAGGTACCAATGGAAGAACTACTAATATGTATTGGCCTTTTACTTTGCCATAGAGCAGATCAATAGAAGTCCCCATTTGCTCCCCAACCACTCCCTTGGTTATGATTTTCACAATGCATTTCCCAGTGATAGAAGAACTTTAGAAAGTGCTCTACTTTTGCTCACTGGACGGTATCAGTCCCTGCCAAACTACAGTTGCCAGATACAGAAACAACCTGTTGCAATTATTGCAGGAAACATGCCAACATTTTCAGCTCAAGTTGAAGCCTTATTGGAGCTTTACAAAAGTCTACAGGTAAGTGGGTTATGAGGTTAAGGAATGAGAATTGGATACATCCTAATGTAATCCTCTTATATCTTAGCAAAGAAAACATAGAAGCTGGGGTTACATATCTCTAGAGGCCCTCAGCACTTCTCTTGGTTATTTGAACACAATTTGCTTAAACAGAGGGAAAAAGGCACAGGTTATTTCCTGGGTCATGGGACAATTGACAGTAAAAGGATTGGAAAGAAAAAGAGCTGTAGTGGGCCAGCTGGCGATATGGTGATTAATGTGCCTGGATTTCACTTGGCTGACTGTATGGCTCAAATCTTGATTTTCATATCCTGAAGAATATACTGGGCATATGTGCTTGCATGCCCCAAATCCCAACATATAAGGGATATTGGTATGACCATCCCATATGAGGGGTGATTTCTCACTATCCCTCTATCTCTCTGTGGCAAGAACACATCATTTAATTTGCACTATGGCAAATTCAAAACAAAAAAGATGCAAAATTTGTTAAGTTTTACCCATGTTTCTTTCCATAGCCATAACATCCAAAACCCAGTAATGGGAATATTGAGGGTTCTCTTAAAGATGCTTTCTAAAACGTGCACACAATATAAGGAACCATCCCATATTAGGACAGCACAACATTAGGGGGTGTTCAGAGGACAATTAGACACAAAAATATAAAAACCTTTGCATTCATTATCACTTTGGGCAAATAAACAATATTCCAGCACCGGAGATCCTCCAAACTCTCAAAATGACTCGGTTCCTCAGCTGAGGTTTACCAGATCCCTCTGCCCTTCCTCACATCCATGCAGGTGGATCCCTTGGAAGCACTCCCAGTTACTCTCAGAAAGACAACTCTCCACCTCAGAGGTTCTTCCCGGGAAATTATCTTGTAAAAGTTTCAAGAGACCTTACTGGTAAATACAGCATTAACATAGAATAATTATGTTGTAGAAAAAAATTATTTTAAAAATATCATAGAGCCTATATGCTTGTGTTTGAAAGACAATATATTTTAAGTTGTGTTGATAAGATACAATATGAAAAACTCAATACATATTTTTTCTCAGAGTTTAATATTTTAAACTTGGCATCTAGAAAAGGAAGCCTCTGATACACATTGTCACATCAGACCACGAAGGAAGATTCACCAACATTTTGTTGCAGTATCTTTTTATAAAGCTTATATATACCTCAGTTCTCTGTGTAGGCAAGAAAGCATGTATTGAACCTTATAGTTTTTCTCTCATGCTTTGGTCTGGAAGTGATATGGTTACCTGTACTAGTCACATGTCCTTTCTCAAAAAAAAAAAATGGGATTGAATACAGTTTTCTAAGGGTCATATTGATAAATAGAATTATTTCCACAGCATGCAATCTCTTTACTGAATATTCCATTCTTTTTTTTTTTTTTTTGGAGAGGTTTTTGCTATAGGGCGCGTGTGCTCACCAGACAGACAGAGAGAGACAGAGAGACAGAAAGTGAGAAATCACCCCCTGGGGGGATGGCCACACTGCAATCCCTTCTCCTCCGTTCTCCTCTCAGGATCTTGGGCACAAATGCACACGCGCTTGGTTTGAGTTTAAGCCACTGGGTCTGGGACTCAAACCATGGTCGACTACATGGGAGTCCAGCAACATAGTCATTATGCTAACTGATGGTCCCAAATATTCCATTCTTTTATCTACACAGGTAGAGAATTAGCATCTCCCTGTTTAAGTGGGAATTTTTAAAAAAATCACACTAAATTCAGAATCAGTTTATTTTAATTATTTGGCAGGTTCCAAATCTTTGTATTTTTCAAAATGAAAATCACTCATTTTTTTAGTGACAATATAAACAAGAATTGCAAAAACATGTTGTTGAGGCATAAGCATATACAGATGTGTTAATTATACACATACGATTACAAGTGTACTTGGAAAAAAGGTCATTGGAAATATTGACACGGTTCTGGATATGTACATTTACATATTACAATTCTGTATTCATACTAGGAAAATTGACGGTATGTTACATTAACTTACAAGTACACAAAATGCAAAATACAGTTCATCTTCTTTACAAAAAAGAAGTATGAGATTTTTTAATTTATTTTTTTATTCAGGTCACATATGGTCCTTTTCATCCCATCCTTAATGATAAAGATCAATTTCCATCAGTTTATCAGATGACCTCCAAGGACAGCTCTCCGGCTTATGGAATCATCTGTTTGTTGCTGCATTTTGGCTGGACGTGGGTGGCACTCTATGTAACTGATGATATGCAAGGGGAGCAGTTCCTCCAGGATGTAAAGGCAAAGATGACAGAAAAGGATATCTGTGTGGACTTCACAGAAAAGCTCCCTGCCACAAAAGGTGTCATTTTATATCGTGACTACCTTGTTGTAAAGAGCATCAGTTTCATCTGCAAATGTGTATATAATACACGGTGATGAAGGGAGTATCCTGAGCATGGGATTGCCAAAAATCTCTTATTTAATTTTGGGAAATGTATGGATCATGAGAAATCTCCGCTCCTCAGACTTGGAAGATGTTTTGAGTATTTTGAGTAACATGCCATATGATTTCCATGGAAGCCTGTTTCTTTCAAACCAGAAAAGGAATATTCCTGGCTTTAAAAAATTTCTCAAGACAGTTAACCCTTTCCAATACCCAGAAGATTTTTTTATCTCATTAGACTCTGGGTTTCTTTTTTTAATTGCTCACTTACTGGGTCAATATGTATCAAACTTGGAGACTGCCAACCAAATTTTTCCATAGAGTTTCTACCATTTAATTTTTACATGAGGATAGTGTCTGACCCCAGCTATTTCATCTATCATGCTGTGCAGGTGGTGGCCCAAGGTCTTTATAAGATGCTTCTGCAAAAAATAGAAATGGGATCTGAAGGAGAAGTAGATCAACCTATTCTCCCCTGGTAGGTAAACATTCTTCATAAACACCTGATTATATTTAGAGGCATTTTCTTTTTCATTTAAAAAAAATATTTCTGCCATAGGTCATGTGCTTTCACCATAGAGACATATTGAGAGAGAAAGAGAAATCATTCCCTGTGGGTATGGCCACATCACAATTCCTTCTGTTCCATTCTCTTCCTGTGTGGGCAGCAGACATACACTCATGCCTGGCATGGTTTTCCACATTACTGGTCTGAGATTCAAACCATGGTCAGTCATATAGGAGTCCTCCTTAACCATCAAACTACCTCTGACTCCTGAAGTTTTTTTTTTTTTTTAATTTTTTGTATTTAGCTTTTCCCCTTAGGGTTAAGTGTGCTTACCAGAAAGGAGAAATGGCCATGCTGCATACTGTCCCTTCTCTTGTCTCCTTTTGAGATTTCGGGCATGCTCACACACACGTCTGGCCTGGTTTTCAAGCCTCCGGATACAGAACTCAGACTGGGTAGCTCATGTGGAAACTCAGTCACCCTAACCACCAAGCCATCTGCTTAGGTATATTTCTTTGTGATACTGAAAAAGATTATATAGAGAGAATAAAAGGTTTTCTCTGAAGAATGCTCTCCATTAGTTGTACATGATCCACTCTGTGTTTTCTCTGTGAATTGCCCTTGGAGGCTGGCTTTTTCCCATCACTCTCTTTCTCCTCTCTTTCCCCTCGACTTCACAATGTCTTCCCCTGTCCTTGATTTTATAAAATGATGGGAAGAGAAAGTATGAAAAGTAGTCACAATATAACCTTAATATAACTTAGAATGAACAGATTAAAGATGGACAAAATATTGGAAGAAATGTTAGAATATTCTAAAGTCAGAATGACCATTTGGGGAGCATCTGAGCACTTATACTCTTTTACTGGCATGGATAACCTACAGGTGTCTGCAGTTATTTATTTTGCTTGTTCTTAATCATAACAGAATTAATTTTAATTTTTCTTATACCGTCTTCAAAAATCATGGAAGAAGGAACGGTTATCCAGTTTTATGATATTGAACCACTTTGATGCATATAGTCTCAGGATATCCTATTTGGTTTATAAATAAATTTATCTTTTATTATTTTATTATTTTTAAAGATTTATTTAATTTTCTTTCTTTCTTCCTCTTTCTTTCTTTCTTTCTTTCTTTCTTTCTTTCTTTCTTTCTTTCTTTCTTTCTTTCTTCATTCTTCTATGCCAGAGAGAGACACAGAGAAAGAGAGAGAGTGAAAGTGAGAAAGGAAGACACCAGGTCTGGGACTGGAACTGTGGTCAGCCATGTGGGAGTGTCCAGCACCTTAACCACTATGCCACCTACTGGTTCCCAAGTTTATCTTTGAAATAAACACTAAATCATGAAACAAGCAGCTGGAATCATGGTTAAGACACTGAACTCTCACATGGTTGACTGTCTTTTGAACCCTGGGCCTGGCAACTTGCTTTCTCACTTTCCCTCTTTCTTGTTGTCTATCTCTGTTTAGTGGTATACACACCATATAGAAAATCTAAAACAAATTAATAAAATAAAGTAAATAATTCAAAGAATATAAGTTTATTACTTACGTGTAAAGCATCTTTATCAAAAAGAGACAATAAATTAGACAAATTTGTTGAGAAAAACTAGTAAATATAACATACATAGATAAAAATAAAGATCAGAAATTTAGTTTTCATTTGATTTCTACTTATACTAAGAATAACAACATTTGACCTGCTCTTTGAAAAAGTTTGAGGTTGACTCTTGGAAAAGCACAAAGTTTTGTGAAAACGGTTACCTAGATATGTTAAAGATGGGAGTGATTACATTCTAAAAATGTAAAGACTGGGGATCAGCAGTTGATGTAATGGCTATGTCACTGGACTTCCATGTAGTTGACTGAGATTTGAGTTCCAAACCTGGTGGCTTAAACTCATGCAGGGCAAGTGTGCATGCATGCCCAAGATCCTGAGAGGAGAATGGAGGAGAAGGGACTGTGGCGTGACCATCCCCCCTGGGGGGTGATTTCTCACTTTCTGTCTCTCTCTGTCCTTCTGGCAAGCTGACACACTCTATAGCAAAAACCTCTCAAAAAATGTAAAGACTGAAAAAACAGTTGTATAAACAATAAAAGTTAATAACTTTCTGCAAAAAAGTCATAAATTTAAAAATAAAATTATAACATGTTTTATTAAAAATCTCCTTACTGAGACCTACAAGTGGTATGGTGGTTAAATCTCTAAACTCCCACATAACTGACTGGTTTGAGTCCTGGACCTGACAGCTTGCTTTCTCAATTTTCTTCTCTTTCTCTGTCTCTCTCTCATCAGCACCCATGCCCTTTTGCAAATTAAAATTAATAATAATAGGTAAAATTAAATAAATAATTCTTCAAACACTAAATCTTTAGTGGGATGGATTTATGCTCTATTGAATAAGGAAGTTGAATTACACATGGCCCAAGTCCAAGACCTTGAGGCCTCAGAAACAGCCAAGCATGTGTACATGTATGCATTTCCAAAATCCCAAAAGAAAGGAGAAATGAAGAAGAAATTACTACTCATTCCCCATGGGGACACTTCTTTTCTCATCTCTCAGATTCTCTCTATGTCTCTCTGGGAAGTTTACTTGTCCACCAGAGATAAAAACTTCTTTACAATTTAAAAGTTTGGGGACCACAGATGGCATAATGGTTATGTCACTGGACTCTTGTGTAGTTGACTGTGTTTCAAATCTCAGAACTGGAGGCTTAAAACTCATTCTGGTGGTGTATGCATGCATGCCCCAAATCCCAAGAGAAGAATGGAGGAAAATGGATTATAGCCTGGCTATCCCTCCTGTGGGTGATTTCTTACTTATTGTCTCTCTGTTTTTCTCTCTCTGGCAAGCACACATTCCCTATAGCAAAAATCTCTTTAAATAAAAAAAAAGAATTTGAATGTTTTAAATTTATATATTTGTTACAAATTATTTCTTTTTATGTCACATGACAATAACACTTTTACCAAAAGAAGTCCAAAATAAAGATAAAGAACAAAACAAGTTTGTAGATAAAGAACAAAACAAGTTTATTCTTTTTAAAAATTTTATTGAGGTGCAAATAGTATCTAAAAAGTTGCACATATTTAATGTCCATTTTTGGATAAACTTTAAGAACTGTATATTTTTATACTACCCCTACCAGTATCAAGAATCTAAATCTTTTCATACATTTAGTGCCTTTTAAATTTTTTTTTTCTACAAGGGACCAGCAGGTGGCATAGTGGTCACAGTACTGAACTCCCACATGGCTGACAAGCTCAAGTTCAGAACCTGGTGACTTGCTTTCTCAGTTTCCCTCTCTGGTGAAATTTTTAAAATCGCAATAATAAGTAAAATTAAATAATTCTTACTTTTTTTCTACATATGCACTTGTTAAGGAAAGACACAGAGGGAAAGTGAAAAACAACCACCAATGCCTAATAGTCATGATGGAATCTTTTCTCCATCTCTGTTTCTATCTGGAATTTGAGACATGAACACACATGTGTACAATGTTTTCTTTCATTTTAAAATAATTATTTTTTTATTTTAAAAATTTGATCAGAGAGAGACAGAGAGGAAAGAAAAAGGGAAGTCAGAAAACAAGCCATCAAGTCCAGAATTTAAACCACAGTCAGCCATGAGAAAATCCAGTGCCTTAACCACCGCATCACCAGTTGGCCCCATCCAGCATGTTTTGTAAGCTGCAGGTACAGGAACCAAGATGCTGGCTTAGTGATTTGTGATTCAGCCACTTTAATCACACCACTCACTGGCTGGACCCACATGTGCCCTTTAAGAATGATCAAGTTTAGCCTCTAATTAGTCCAAGCCAGATTTTGTTAGTGTGGGTTTTATGAAAGTTCATGTACAAATCACTCTTTGGGAAACATCCTAGAATTTTTCTTATGAGCTACAACCACTACTCCATTGTTTTTAGAAAGAAAAGAGAGAGTACATCTCACATGACTGCAGAACTGGTGACAACTCAATCCATATTGAGCTCCTAAAAAAACAGGTAGAGATGATAAAATAGAAGGATTACTTGACAGATATGGACTGTTGAACCTCTACATTTAATGCAGTCCTAATTTGTAAATCCTGCCTTTGATGCAGCTTCATCCATTTCTGAGGAAAAGCCAGTTGACAAACAGCATTGGGTACAACAAGTCCCTGGATGAAAACAGAAAAATGATACAGTATGATATCCACAATCTTGTGAGATTTTCTAATCGCAGTTTGCTGCTGGTTAAAGTAGGAAATTTTGCTACAGGAGCACCCATGATCAAGGCTTGGTCATCAATGAAGAGATGATAAACTGGCCTGTTAGTTTCAAGGAGGTATGACGTCATTTCAATGTTAAATATATACAGAGGTATCTGAACAGAGTCCTGAAATGAAATTGTGTGACTAGACGTTTTTGTGTGCTGTTCTTGTTTTTGTTTTCCAATATTATTTATTTTTATTTATGTTTAATCACTGTACCTTTTACAGTGTACAACACGACTTTTCCTAGCATGAGTACAGTGCATATTCGACAAGACAAAGACATTACCATCTACATTGTCATCAGAAATAGATCTCTTTAAATAAAAAAAAAGAATTTGAATGTTTTAAATTTATATATTTGTTACAAATTATTTCTTTTTATGTCACATGACAATAACACTTTTACCAAAAGAAGTCCAAAATAAAGATAAAGAACAAAACAAGTTTGTAGATAAAGAACAAAACAAGTTTATTCTTTTTAAAAATTTTATTGAGGTGCAAATAGTATCTAAAAAGTTGCACATATTTAATGTCCATTTTTGGATAAACTTTAAGAACTGTATATTTTTATACTACCCCTACCAGTATCAAGAATCTAAATCTTTTCATACATTTAGTGCCTTTTAAATTTTTTTTTTCTACAAGGGACCAGCAGGTGGCATAGTGGTCACAGTACTGAACTCCCACATGGCTGACAAGCTCAAGTTCAGAACCTGGTGACTTGCTTTCTCAGTTTCCCTCTCTGGTGAAATTTTTAAAATCGCAATAATAAGTAAAATTAAATAATTCTTACTTTTTTTCTACATATGCACTTGTTAAGGAAAGACACAGAGGGAAAGTGAAAAACAACCACCAATGCCTAATAGTCATGATGGAATCTTTTCTCCATCTCTGTTTCTATCTGGAATTTGAGACATGAACACACATGTGTACAATGTTTTCTTTCATTTTAAAATAATTATTTTTTTATTTTAAAAATTTGATCAGAGAGAGACAGAGAGAAAAGAAAAAGGGAAGTCAGAAAACAAGCCATCAAGTCCAGAATTTAAACCACAGTCAGCCATGAGAAAATCCAGTGCCTTAACCACCGCATCACCAGTTGGCCCCATCCAGCATGTTTTGTAAGCTGCAGGTACAGGAACCAAGATGCTGGCTTAGTGATTTGTGATTCAGCCACTTTAATCACACCACTCACTGGCTGGACCCACATGTGCCCTTTAAGAATGATCAAGTTTAGCCTCTAATTAGTCCAAGCCAGATTTTGTTAGTGTGGGTTTTATGAAAGTTCATGTACAAATCACTCTTTGGGAAACATCCTAGAATTTTTCTTATGAGCTACAACCACTACTCCATTGTTTTTAGAAAGAAAAGAGAGAGTACATCTCACATGACTGCAGAACTGGTGACAACTCAATCCATATTGAGCTCCTAAAAAAACAGGTAGAGATGATAAAATAGAAGGATTACTTGACAGATATGGACTGTTGAACCTCTACATTTAATGCAGTCCTAATTTGTAAATCCTGCCTTTGATGCAGCTTCATCCATTTCTGAGGAAAAGCCAGTTGACAAACAGCATTGGGTACAACAAGTCCCTGGATGAAAACAGAAAAATGATACAGTATGATATCCACAATCTTGTGAGATTTTCTAATCGCAGTTTGCTGCTGGTTAAAGTAGGAAATTTTGCTACAGGAGCACCCATGATCAAGGCTTGGTCATCAATGAAGAGATGATAAACTGGCCTGTTAGTTTCAAGGAGGTATGACGTCATTTCAATGTTAAATATATACAGAGGTATCTGAACAGAGTCCTGAAATGAAATTGTGTGACTAGACATTTTTGTGTGCTGTTTTTGTTTTTGTTTTCCAATATTTTTATTTTTATTTACATTTAATCACTATACCTTTTACAGTGTACAACATGACTTTTCCTAGCATGAGTAAAGTGCATATTAGACAAGAAATAGACATTACCATCTACATTGTCATCAGAAATAGCTTTTTATTTTTGTGTCAGTTATATGTACTTTTTTTTCCCTCTGATTTCCTCCTCCCCTAATACCCACCCTTATATTATCCCTATCTGTACTGTCCGTAGTATCTACAGTTGCACTTCATACTACTATAATTTGCAATTTTTCAGTTTATGCTATAAGTGTAGACATTCATGTATTTTATTTGGTTTTCATTTCTTTTTTTGGAGAGGTTTTTATTATAGGGCGCGTGCGCTCGCCAGACAGACAGAGACAGAGAGACAGAAAGTGAGAAATCATCCCCCGGGGGGATGGCCACGCTACAATCCCTTCTCTTCTATTCTCCTCTCGGGATCTTGGGCACGCACGCACATGTGCCCGGCGTGAGTTTAAGCCGCTGGGTCTGGAACTCGAACTGGGGTCGACTACGTGGGAGTCCAGCAACATAGCCATTATGCTAACTGCTGATCCCTGGTTTTAATTTCTTTTATACATTAAATCAGTATACTTAGTTTGTAAAGTGAATTTTCCAAAATGAATACATTTCACACCAATCCAGTGGGGAACACTATATATGTTATCTTCAAATATTAATAATGCATTTCTGTGTCCCATAAATGTCTCGCCTTTTTATTTTGTCTTTAATGTCTTTCCTCACATTCTCCTCCTTTTCCCACCCACTTTCCACACTAACTTAGCATTCAATTTGCTTTTCACGAGTCAGCAGGTACTGTAGTGGTAAAAGAGCTGAGTTCTCACATGGCCAACTTTCACATGGTCAACCACGGTTTTGTGTCCTGGTTCTGGTGACTTGAAAATTATGCCTGGCATGCATATGTGCGTGTATGCCCAAAATCCTGAGAGAATAATGGGGGAAAAGGGTATAAGGCATGACTAACCTTCTGAGGATTAATTTCTCACTCATTGTTTCTGTTTGTATCTCTCTCTGGTGAAAGCATCACTTATTATTTTTTTTGTTTATATCTCTCTCTGGTGAAGGCAAATGACCTACGGCAGAACCTAAAGAAAAATTAAAATTAATTAAACTCGTGCCTCAGTGAAAATACAAATTATTTTTTAATATGCCTTTTTAATCCTGACTTTATACTATGTGACTTTGCTTACATACATTCTTACTATAAGAAAACATCTGTTTTTTATATGCTGATTTGTTTTCTTATGTTTGTTTAAACAGCAGTTCAATTAAAATCAATGTGGTAATGAATTGCATACAGAGTTGAACATTGTATAATGAGAGAAATGCATTTTTAATTTCATTTCATTTCATTTTTATTTTAGATAGATTTTTGCAGTAGAACATGTGTGCTTGCCAGAGAAACCAAGAGATAAAAAAAGCTAGAAATTACCCCTTGAGATGAAGATGCCACAATCCTTTTTCCTCCATTCTCCTCTCAAAATTTTGAGTTCACATGCACATTCACCCAGTAAGATTCAAGCTGCCAGATCTGGGACTTAAACTGCACTTAGCTATGTGGGAATCCAACAACAAAAACAGTGAGCCATATGCTGGCCCCCAAGAAATGCATTTTTAGGAAAGTTTGTCATTTTATGAACATAATAGATTGCATTTACACAAACCTAGATGATACTGAACATTGTACATGAAATTTATATGGTCTAATCTATTATCTTATGGGACCACTATCATGTATGTTTTTCGTCAATGACTAAATTGTCTTCTAGGTTTGTAGAGCACACGACTTTCATATATATATATATGTGAAAATGTGTGTGTGTGTGAGTTTGTGTGTGTCTATAAAAATTACTCTATATATCTGGAAACCCTTTATAATTCGTCAACAAAGTCCTTCTTATATATTGATATTCTATAAACACAAGGAGAGTACGGATTAAAATACCATTCATGTTTTTGTAGATACCATTCACATTTGTCATGTTGCATATCATTTTTTTAAGAATTATTTTTTAATTTGTTATTTATTATTAGCCTTCTTAAATTGATGAGAGAGAGAGAGAGAGAGAGATTGAGAGAGAAACAGAGAGAGAGGCAGAATGTGAAAGCCAGTCAATGGACCAGGGGTCAAACCATAGTTTGCCATATGAGAATCCAGTGCCTTATCCACCCCACCATCCCGCCAGCCTCCTGAATATTATTATTTGTTGTACTAAGCATCTCAACACATTGACTATTAATCTTAGCCAATTAGATGAGTCAGAAGATTTATACAACAGGGGCCAGTAGATCACATAGTAGTTACAATGCTGGACTCACACATGACTGACCACAGTTAGAGTCTTGAACCTGCTATCTACAACCTCATATTGAGAGCATGTGCATTCATGACCCACATCCTGGGAGGAGATGGAGGAGAATGGGTTGTGATATGGCCATTCCCTCTGTGGGCTAATTTCTCACTTTCTCTCTCAGTGTCTCTGTTTCTTTCTTTCTCTCTCTCATGACTGCATACACCCTAAGGCAAAAATCTTTTAAAGAAAGATTTATATAACAATCATTCTTCACACATGTATTGTGTTTATATATGAAAAGCAGTGCTCTACTAACGTCAGAGTCCAGAAGTGGATTAAACACATTCTTATCATTCTGCTGGCACATGAGATTTAAGTTAACTTTTTATTGT
>NW_006204091.1:69888-75455 GCF_000334495.1 Tupaia belangeri chinensis
AGATTGTTTTGAAGAAAGTGATTACATAAGAGAAGAGGATGACACAGGGATTATTTTAGATATGTATGGGGTACAATAATTAGGTACATCGGAGATATTTGGCAAATAATACATAAAGAGTGCAGTCTGGTGACATGACGGTTAAAGCACTGGACTCACATGGTTGACCACAGACCTGTGGCTTGCTTTCTCACTTTCCCTTCCTCTCTCTATTTCTGTTCAAATTTTAAAATAATAGTAATAATAAATGCAATTAAGTAACTAATTTTTTACAACAATTGAAAAATAGTAATAATACATAAAGAACAAAGGGAAGCATGCTAGTTCTTTATTACAAGTCTTTGTAAGGGTAACACAGTGGTTAAGTTCTGGACTCCCACATGGCTGACTGCATTTTCAGTCCTGGAACTAGAGACTTAAAACTCATGTCTGGCATATGTGCATGGTTGCCTCAAACCCTGACAAGATAATAAAGAATGGATTACAGTGTGGCCATCACACCAGGAGTGTTTTTTCAATTTCTCTGTCTCTCTGCCAACTTTATGTATGTATAGCAAAAATCTCTCTCTAAAACAAAACAATTAAAAGAAAACCTAACTAATATCAATGTAATGGGAGCTTAAATGATACACAGCATAGAACTATTAAAGGCAATAGTTATCCAAAGTGGAGAAAAATAGACATATCATCAAAACAGTTGAAAACATATATGATTATGATTAATAATTCTCTTTTCTGCTCAGACTCCTGAATCTGTGTGTAGTCGCAGCTGTGTTCCTGGATTTCAAAAACTTCCCCAAGAAGGAAGACCTGTTTGCTGCTTTATTTGTGTCTTGTGCCCAGTGTCAGGCATTTCAAATCAAACAAGTATGAAATATATAACTAGATTCATATTCCCTACTATTGCTTGATAAAAGTAAAATTGTTACTATTTGAAACAAAACATGGGAACCAGAAGGTGATGTGGTGGTGAAGGCACTGTCCCATGTGGCTGACTTTGGTTTAATTCCCAATCCTGACTCTTGAGTCATGCCAAGTGCATGTGCATATGTGCCCAAAATCTCCAGAGCAGAAAGTAAAAAAAGGGACTGTGGCAAGGCCATCTCATCTGGAAGGTGATTTCTCACTTTCTATCTCTGCTGAACACACTTGCCCTATAGCAAAACTCTCTCTCTTTCTCTTTCTCTGTCACACACACACACACACACACACACACACACATACACACACGCAGAAATGAATCATAGAGCACTACTGTTCTTAATTCACATATTCATTGATTTGGTATATTTATTTTATAAACACTATTACTGCCCTATTTTGTGTAAGCTGTTATCTGGCCATGCTCATTCTGTTAGGCTCAACTCTGAAATGATTTCCAATGGACACCCTTGCACTTTAGTGCTGGTTAAGACTGTCAATCTTAAATCTCATTCTGGAGCACATTAGTCATGAAATGAGAGATGTGTCATTATCAAGGTGACCTGCAGGTGCCTTAAACTTTGAATCTGACTTTTATACCCAGATGATAAGCACAACATAATAACAGATAATAACAGATAAATTATTATAAAAATATTGTAAACTTTTTTTTTTCTATAAGGCATGTGCTTTTGCCATAAAGACCAAGAGAAACAGAGAGACAGAAAGTGAGAAATCACTCTCCAGAGGGGATGGCCACACTGCAATCCCTTCTCCTCCATTCTCCTCTTAGGATATTGGGCATGCATACACATGGGTCTGGTATGAGTTTAAGTCACCAAGGCTGGGGCTCGAACTGTGGTCATCCACATGGGAGTCCAGCAACATAGCCATTTCACCCACTGCTGGTCCCAAAATATTATAAACTTTTTCAACCATGATCAAACAATTAAGAACAAAGAATGACTAATATCAGGATATTGAATTATATTGCAGGAAGAAAAAGAAACATAGTTTAAACATTAAAGACTCAACATTCTAATCAATTTCACACTTAGGTACCTCAAAATTTGCTGTCATACAAAATATAAAATCAAACAATTGTCAAAGTAAAATGTGGAAATGTGGTACTGGCAATGGTAAAATATAGGAAATTATGCTTCCATTTTTCCAATATATAAGGAATAAATATGGTTTGAATTCTTCCATAATACTTATTCAATTAAGTATTGTTCAATTTCAGGCATTCTAACAATAGAAATCATTTTGATTTTCATTACTAGTAAAAATTAATATTTAAGTTTAGGTTAGAATATGCCAAGAAAAAAATGCTTATATTTTTGTGAATGAATTGCAAAACCAAATGAGTGTGTAAAACAAGAAATAAAAATAGTGGTATGGAGACAGCCAATAGCATGGTGGTTAAGGTGACTGAATCTCACATGATCTGAATTGTGACTTCAGTCCTCCACCAGATGACTTGGAAAATACACCACGAGTTTGTATGTTGTGTAAAATAATGATAAAGGTAAAATATGGTGCAGAAGGGATTGTGACATGACCATTCTACAGAGGTGGTGCTGTCTAAAGTTCTTTTCCTGGGTGTCTCTCTCTAGTGAGTGAATGTGTCTCCCGGGAATTATTTTTAAATGAATAATATGGAGCCAGCAGGTGGTGGGGTGGCTAAGGGTGTTGGACTGCCTCATGGCTGACTGCAGTTTGAGTCTGGGACTGGGTGGCTTTATTTCTCACTTTTACTCCCTCTCTGGTTGAATTTAAAAAAATAATAATGATAATAATCTGGAAAAGATAATAAAAAGCTATTTGGTGATGATGGGGATTTTAATGTCTTTGTATTGACTGATATGCATGGTATTCCTTCTGGAAACAGAATTGTAATGCACTATAAAGTTATATGTGATTCAATGTAATGCAAACAAGATTATGATAATAATAAACAGAATTAATAATAATAAAAACAAATTAAATTAAATAAGTAATTTTAAGAATGAATATTAGGGGCTAGTAGGTAGCATGACTCATAAGATACAGGAATCCCACATGACCGACCATGATTTGAGTCCTAGATCTGGCCACATACTTTGCCACTTTCCTTCTCTCTTTCTGTCTCTGTCTCTCTGTGCTGAACACAAATGCCCTAGAGCAAATTTTAAAATTAATAAAACATAAAACTAAATAAATAATTATATTAAAAAATAAAAAAAAATGAATAGAGAAAGAAAGGGGTTGGGACCCAGAAAAAATAAACACATTCATGTGGGTGCCAAACCTATTTCTGAGACAAAAGTCTGAAATATCTGATGACTCTTGGAATAGAAGTAGGTAATACAAAAAAAATGTGATTAGTTATCATTCTAATTCTTTTTTTCTAAGAACTGTTTATTTAATTCTATCATTATAACTATTAAAATTTGCTATAAATCATGCACACTCACCAGAGAGATATAGGAAGTGAAAGTGAGAAAACAAGTTACCATGTCTGAGACTCAAACTGCAATAAGTCTTGTGGGAGTCTAGGTCTTTTTTAATATTATTTTAATTTCTTTTACACATTCAATCACTATACATCACTTGTAAGGTGAATTTTTCAACATGAATACATTTCCTACCAGTCCAGTCAGGGGTACTCTACATGTTATCATCAACCAGTTATAATTCACTTCTATGCCCCATAAAAGTCTTACCTCTCTGTTTTCCTCTTTAATGTCTTTCCTCAGACTCTCCTTCTTTCATCATCTTCTCACACTATGACCTTAACTGCCATGACACCTGCTGGCCCCCACTGTAATTCTTTGAGAAGATATTGGGTTGTAAGAGTCACAATGTATTTTAGTTTTTTTTACTTTTCTGTGGAAAAATGCATCATGACTTTTTCGACAGCCCAATAATATTGCCTCAGTATTACCAACAGTAAATACTTGAGTAAATATTAGACACATCACCTAGTTTTCTTTAAAAAAACAAAGTAATAAGTGCATACATACTTATTAATTTCCATAATATCTGTGGCTGATTTTCTGCTTCATAATAATAAAAGTGAGTATGTCCAACAGAAAACACATAATGTATAAAGGCAAAAAACATTATCAGCCTCTCAAAAAGAAAAAGAGATTTACAAACTATGTTTTCAAATGTACATAAATGGATATCTCAAAAAGAACATTCCATCTTTCTATCATATAATTATAATAGCAATACCTCAAACAACAGCTATATAGGAGCAATCAAATTCCATTCAAGATTTAAATGTTTTAAATTAAAACAGTTTTCTGAGACTAGCAGGTGTCAATAGTCAATTATTTTTGAACTCCAACATGGCCAAATGCAGTTCGAGTCCCAAACATGATGCTTTCAAACTCATGCTGGGCAGGTGTGTGTACACACCCAAGATCCCAGGAAGAGAATGAAGAAAAAGAGTTTGCAGCATGACCATTCTCTCTGAGGGTGGTTTCTCACTTTTTTCTCACTGTGTCTGTCTCTTTCTCTCTCTGGCAAGCACACATGCCCTAAGGCAAAAACCTCTACCAAAAACAAACAAACAAAAAAAGAAATTAAACTAGTTTTCAACATTTACATAAGACTATTTATGATAAAATTGATATAAAAATTAAAATGTACAATAAGAAAAATAGGTACATAAAGTGACAAGCTATATTCAAGGAAAAATCAATAGAAATTAGGATAGAGCTAGAAATTAAGATATTCCAGGAGAATAAGATATTTCTTGTTATCAGAATATTAAAAAGAAAACTATTCATTTCTGTTGTGATGAACAAATATGATAAGCCATGGAAATATAAAGTTCATTATAAGGAAAACAGCAGAGAGTGTAGAGAAGAAATCTGAAATAAATTCTCATAATTGATGGTATCATTTCACAAGATGGGCCAACCAAGATCTTTAGATGCTAAGACCCAGTTTTAAATCACTTTGGTGCCTGCCATCTGAAGCTGAAAGAATTCTCCCAGTGTCATCAACCAACATAGGCTCTTAATTTGGTATATCTTGGTATTATCTTAGGGATTCATCTGTGGAAAATTACACAGATGTCACCATTTCCTTTAACATGACAATCAATTTGTAAAATTAAATTGCTGGATCTTTGTTTTGTCACCAGATGCAAAGCAGTGTGTCCAGTGCCCATCTCAAGAGTATCCAAACAGTGAAAGAACTCATTGCCTTCCCAAGCCTGTGATATTCCTGGATTTTGAAGATGCTTTGGGGACAGCCATGGGCTGCATAGCTCTGTGCTTCTTTGTTCTCACAGCTGTAGTTTTGGGGATCTTTGTGAAGCACAGAGACACTCCTATTGTCAAGGCCAACAACCAGGCTCTCAGTTTTATTCTTCTCATCTCCCTCCTACTGTGCTTCCTCTGCTCCTTGCTCTTCATTGGTCATCCTAACACAATCACCTGTGTCCTCCAACAAGTTGCATTTGGCCTTGTGTTCACTGTGGCTGTTTCCACTGTTTTGGCCAAAACCATTACTGTGATTCTGGCATTCAAGGTCATGAAGCCTGGAAGAACAATGAGGTGCTTGCTGCTGTCAGGGGCTTCCAACTCTGTCATTCCCATTTGCTCCCTGATCCAAATGATTATCTGTGGAATCTGGCTGGGAACCTCTCC
>NW_006204091.1:75657-78096 GCF_000334495.1 Tupaia belangeri chinensis
TGTGCAACAAGGGCTCAGTCACTGCCTTCTACTGCATCCTGGGCTACCTGAGTTTCTTAGCTCTGGGGAGTTTCACTGTGGCTTTCCTGGCCAGGAACCTGCCTGACACATTTAATGAAGCCAAGCTCCTTACATTCAGCATGCTGGTGTTCTGCAGTGTCTGGATCACATTTGTCCCAGTCTATCACAGCACCAAGGGGAAGTTCATGGTGGCTGTAGAGGTCTTTTCCATTTTGACCTCCAGTGCAGGACTCTTAGGTTGCATCTTTGTGTCCAAGTGCTATATTATTCTGATAAGGCCTGATAAGAATTCCTGGAAAGCTTTAAAAAACAGAAGATGTTACAAATAAAATATAAGGTTTATATCATAAGACTGTATCACAATTTTAGGGTTTTGAACCAGAAAGGTACAGACTTTATATTCTCATATTATAAAGTAATTGAAAATTACTGACTTCTTAAATTCATTTTAAAATAATAAATATATGTATCTAATCTTTGACAGTTATTATACTTTCAACTATGATTGGTATCTTAGATTAATGGACATTTCTTACATTATGGGTATTGATTAATGGCAACATTTTATTAATTCTTTAGTATTTATTTTGTTCTCCTAGAAAGCTTTTTACTTCTATACAGTCAGAAATAATGTCTTCACTTCCATATCTGCTTTATTGATTTGTATCTTCTCTCTCTAGGAATGTCTTGCTTTATTTAACTTTAATATTTTGATGACCATGATTTATTTCGTTTGACCAGAGAGTCAGAGAGAGTGAGAATGCAAGACCACCAGGTATGGGACTCAAACTTCTCTCCATCATGTGGGAGTCGTCTCAACTACTCTGCCACCGATTGTCCACTGAAATTTAAAAATGATGCCAAGATCATAGATTGGGGAAAGGACAGTAGCTCATTAAATAGTTCTGGATATAGTCACTATCCATGTCAGAAAGAACAGATTACAAACGTAAATGTAAGACACAGAACAGGACTACAGAAGAAAAAATAGGGAAATTCCTTAGGTATTGATCTGGGCACAGATTTTTAAAAGAAGACCTGAAAATCAGAGGCAAGAAAAGAAAAAAATTTCATCTGATATTGTAGCAAACTAAAATGATTCTGCATAGCAAACAATCAACAGGGTGAACAGACATGCTTCAAGTGCGGTTGAACGCATTTTCAATGTATTCATCTAGTGAAGTATTATTCAGAGTATATAAAAAAGTCAATAAACTAAAAAAAGACCCTGATTACAGAATTAAATAAAGACATGAATAAACGTTTCTAAAGAAGACATACAATAGCCAAGTATATGAAAAAATGCTCAATATCACTAATTTCCAACAAAATATAAATACAAACTACAATGAGGTTTCATGTTTCCTTAGTTAAAATGACCATTTTCTATGAGAAAAAAAAGTGAAATAATAAAACATGATACACTGCAAGGTTAACTTACATGGGAAGGTTTAGAGTTTACATCTGGAGACCTCTCTGAGTGTACTGGGCATACTTGTACCAACAATGTGGCACTGGATGAGGCTGGGAGTAGATAATGTGTTGAGACACTTTGGGGAGTGCTTGTTTCTCTGTAGGTCTCTCTAGTCCTCTTTTTTTCTCTTTTATGCATGAAAGGAATAAACTTTGAAGTATCTTGTGTTGTTTTTTGTTTGTTTGTTTGTTTGTTTGTTTGTTTGTGGGCAAAGGGGTTGCCATAATGCACATGTGCTCACCAAAGAGACAGAAACAGAGAGAAGGAAAGTGAGAAATCACTCCCCAGGGAGCTAGTGTTACCACAATCCCTTCTCCTCCATTCTCTAAGCATTTTGAACACACACATGCACACTCACATGCACACACATGCACACTCACATGCACACACACACACACACACACACACGTGCTCAATGTGATTTATAATTTGCTGAGTCCAAAATTCAAGCCGTAGTTGGTCATGCAGGAGTCCAGTTCCTTAACCACACTACCTGCTGTCCACTTTGAAACAATTTTAAAAATAATGCTGAACTAGCAGGTGCTGGGTCCCACATGGTCAACTGCATGACAGGATGGCTTAATAAAATGCAATGCACATGTGTGCATGCATACTAAAATAGTACAAAAAGAAAGATGGAGGAATGATTGTGGCTTGCTCCTATCCTTTAATGTGTGCTTTCTCATTCTCTCTTTCACTCTGGCTCTCTACAGCAACAAGTGCACGTGCCCTATAGCAAAAACTAGAAACAAAAAAACCTAAGTATATTTTGAGTCCATAGTTTTGAACAGTGCCTGCTATCAAAGATGGCCCAGGAAGTTCCCTGCAAGTCTCTTGAGCATGACCACTGTTTCTCCTCCTGCTGTGACTGTGACCGTGGAGTAGTGTGGCTAATCTTTTTTTTTTTTTTTTTTGAGAGGTTTTTCTTATAGGGGGCTTTCGCT
>NW_006204091.1:78121-82586 GCF_000334495.1 Tupaia belangeri chinensis
AATCACCCCCCAGGGGGGATGGTCACACCGCAATCCTTTCTCCTCCATTCTCCTCTCGGGATCTTGGGCACACACCCACACGCGCCTGGCGTGAGTTTTAAGCCACTGGGTCTGGGACATGAACCACAGTTGACTACGTGGGAGTCCAGCAACATAGCCATTACTCTAACTGCTGGTTCCCAAGTGTGGCTAATCTTTACCAGAAGATCAGAAAAAGCCTGGGAGGCCAGGGAAGCATGGGTAGAAATCCTGAGTCATATACAGGAATTCTAATTGGATTGGCATAGTTAAGATCAAAAGTATACAGTACACATTAGTATCTTATCTTCAGTGTTTGCCTTTAAAGGGTTAATGAACACAAAATAAAGCACAGGTTAGTCTGCTTGGTTTTGAATAGTGAAGGAATTTCCCCAGCATTTATATATTCATATAACCAGTTACATATAAGCCTAAATAAAAGACTACTTTTCCATAGATTTTGGTTTTCTTTTTGCTTTTCTATTAGAACTTTTTGCTTTAGGGCACATGCACTTTCTGGAGAAGAAAGATAGAGTGAGAAGGAAAAGGAGAAATCATTCTTCAGGGAGGATGGCCATGCCACAACCGCTTCTCCTTCATTCTCCTCCTGGGATCTTAGGCACATATGAAATGTGTCTGATGTGATTTTCAAGCCACTACATCCATGACTTAAACCATAATCAACCACATGGGATTCCAGCAATTTATTCCCTATCATCTATTGATTTTCTTAACAGAAATTACTTTCAAAACTTTAAAAACCAATAGATTTCATTTAATCATAAACCAGTCTTACCTACAACAGGACTGTCCAACAAAAATATCCCATCAGCCAATCATTTGATTTATGCTGTAGGATATCGATTAATTATAGTACTCATAAAAAATGAGACATGGGGGAACCAGCAGTTAGTGTAATGGCTATGTCGTTGGACTCCCACGTAGTCGACCGCAGTTCACATCCCGGACCCGGTGGCTTAAAACTCACACTGGGCGTGTGTGCATGCGTGCCCAAGATC
Source organism: Tupaia belangeri chinensis (assembly GCF_000334495.1). Taxonomy (NCBI): domain Eukaryota; kingdom Metazoa; phylum Chordata; class Mammalia; order Scandentia; family Tupaiidae; genus Tupaia; species Tupaia belangeri. Next base: position 79,159 of record NW_006204091.1, read on the forward strand.
CCAAGAGGAGAATGGAGGAGAAGGGATTGCCTCATGACCATCCCCCCGGGGGGTGATTTCTCGCTTTCTGTCTCTATGTCTCTCTCTCTGTCTGGCGAGCGCACGCCCCCTATAGCGAAAATCTCTCAAAAAAAAAAAATGAGACATGGGTCCAGTAGGTGTTGTTGCTGATGTACTGAACTACACAACTGACCATGGTTTGAGTCCCAGACTGAGAGGTTTTTCACTGTTGTTGTTTTTTCCCCTAAATTTCCATTTTTCTCCCTCTGTCTCTCTCTGATCAAATTAAAAAAATAATAAAAAAACAGTTTCTGAAAACCTTCTAATAGAACTACCATATTATCCAGTAATTCCACTCCTGGATATCTACCCAAAGGATAGAAGAGCACTCAGTTGGAAAAGCGTTTTCACAGCTATCTTTATTGCAGCATTATTCACGATTGCTAAGACATGTAACCAACCCAAATATTCACAGACTTTTTAATGGACTGAAAAATTGATGCACATGTACTCCATGGAATACTATTCATTCATTAAAAAAACAACAAGGCACAGGAATTTGATATAAAGTGAATGAATATGGAAGATTTGTTTCTGAGTAAAGCAAATTAGGCTATGAAAGAGACATTGTATGTTGCCACTTAACATATACTGACTGTCCACACTCTATGGTAGAGATTGAAAGACTGTAAAACATAAAAGTATTAAAAATTATAATGGACACTAGAGACAAAGTGAAAAGAGAGTGTGGAAGGAGAAGAGCATAGGAAATTTGCGAGGAAAATGGAGAGGTAAGACATTTGTGGGATACAGATAAGATATATTATCTGTTGACGAGGATGTATATAGTGGTCTCAACTGGGCTGGACTGATGTGTATATTGTGCTGTGTAAAATCTCTTCACAATCTAAATGATGTATGAAAAATAATAATAAATAAAAATAAATTAACAAATATAAATAAAAAAGGAAAACATTTCTGTTTTGACATAAATAAGGGAGTGGCCAACATTTTAAATTTTTTAAGAGTTTTGCTATATACAGGACACATGCATTGAATAGAGAGAAAGAGATAAAGTGAGAAACTTGATAGGGGGATGTCCATGCTGCAGTCCCTACTCCTCCATCCTCCTCTCAGAATTTGGGAAATGGATCTTCACATATTTTGACATGGGTTCATGCCACCAGGTCCAGAACTCAAATTGTAGTCAGCCATGTTGGAATCCAGCACCTTATCCACTAGGCCATCTGCTTTCCATCCACTGGCCAACTCTTACTGATGGATACCTTTTTCAAGATAAGCTATCAACTCTGCTCTTTCTGTCTCCTTTTTAATGCCAGTAAAAATGATTTTTGTTCCTGGGAGATACTTTTTGGGATTCTCCAACTACTCCATCAGTGTATCCTCTCCCAAGGTTATGAATGCCTTTGTTCTTGTTGGCATTTGTGTAGGAGAATCCAGGAGCCTGACTTGTCTTATACCTAAGTAGACTAGAGACTAGGGCCAGTCTTGTGCTTCTCTTCATTTTTCATGGTGTAGCACTGGGCACGTTTTGAACAAAAATCTTGCTGTGAGCCAGCAGGTGGTGTGGTGGTTAGGGCACTGAATGCCCACATGGATGACTACAGTTGAACTCCTAGATCTGGTAAATTGAAAAACATGCTAGGTGCATGTGTGTCACATCCCAAGAGGAGAATGGAGGAGAATGAATTGTGGTTTGGCCATCCCCACTGGGAGGGGGGGAATGAAATCTCACTACCCTTCTCTCTGTCTCTCTGTCTTTCTTTCTCTCTCTGGCAAGTGAATGCACTCTATGCAAGAAAAAAAAGAACAAAACAAAACTTCTTGCTTTTCTCAATATCACCAATTTTAATTTTCTCCTTTGTCATTCATGCTACAAATGTTCCTGCTCAGAATTCAGACATCTTATCTCTCCTGAAATATTTTTAAACCTCCTCCAGAGATGGGGAGTGAGTGGTCCTTTCTCTGAAATACATAAGTCTCAAAGGAAACATTCCTGCAGAGAGTAAATAGCCAATTATTACAGAGTATTAATACTGAACTTCATTTTAGAAAACTTGAATAAATCCTTCTTATACTATGTAAAAAGAGGTCAGTGTTACCCTTCAACATAGTATAAAAGGATTTATTCAAGTTTTCTAAAATGAAGTCCAGTATTAATACTCTGTAATAATAAATAAATACATTTTACAATGTAAATTTACTATAAATTTCCTAAAAATACATTGTAAAATGTAATGTGACTTATATGTAGAAATTTGAGTTAAACAAGGTGAATACATGCTACTGAAGAGTTCCTTAGGGATTTTAATATGATAAATATATTGTAAATTCCCAGTAAAGAAATATGTAGTATTTATCAAATCTCCATAAGAAAGTCATCTGTTAAGTAATTAGGTCACTACTTTTGCACATGGCTGACCATGGCTTAAGTCCTAGACCTGGGAGCTTGCTTTCTCACTTTTCCTCTCTCTCTTTCTGGTCAAATTAAAATAATAATTATAATAAATGAATAATTCTTTAAAAAATAGAATACACATTAATATTGACTAGGATTTTTCTGTCCTATAGAAATGAAGGTCTTTGATTCTGTAAATTTTGTTAACTCAAAGGAAATAGAAAATCTATTCAACACTCAACTTTATTGCTAAAAGAGGGTAGTATGGTTACAGCAAGTGGTGTGAAGGTTACACAGTGGATTCCACATGGCCAACCTCATGGTTTGAGTCCAAGATGAGACAGGTTGAAAACCATGCTGCATACATGCCCAAAGTCCTGAGAGTAAAAACAGGAAAAGGGATTGCAGCATGACCAATTCCACTGGGAGGAGACTTTTTGCTTCTACCTTTCTCTATCTTTCTGGTGTGTATGCCCTACAGCAGGAAAAAAAATTACTATCAAGTGAAAAAAATGCACAAATGAGAATATAACAAAGTAATATGTTAACTAGATGTGTTACAAGTAGGGCAGAAAACCAGTAACATGATCACTATCATATTTTAAGCCATTTTGTCCACATGTAAAACGCAAACAAACTCACTTCTAATCTCTATACACCTGTGAAAACAGGGACCAAACCACAGAGTGCTTTCAAGTGAAAAAGAAAAGAGCCAAATATGAGAATTAAGTACAGACAGGACAAGCAGTTGGCATAATGGCTATGTAGCTGGACTCCCATGTAGTTGACTGAGGTTCGAGTCCCAAACTTCGTGGTTTAAACTCATGGCAGGCACATGTGCATGCATGCCCAAGATCCCGAGAGGAGAATGGAGGAAAAGGGATTGCAGCATGGCCTTCCCCCCGGGGGAGAATTTCTCATGTTCTGTCTCTCGTTCTCTCTCTATCTTTCAGTGAGCACATATGCCCTATAGTAAAAAAAAAAAAAGAAAAAAAAAAGAAAAAAAAAA
>NW_006204091.1:82725-92728 GCF_000334495.1 Tupaia belangeri chinensis
TCTCTCTCTCTCTCTGTCTCTGTCTCTCTCTCCTCTCCCTGTGTGTTTGTGCACGCACTCATGCATGCATGATTGTTTGTGTGTCTTTCTCTCTAGTGAAATTATGTACCCTATAATAAATTGAAAAATAATAATAATGATTACAAAAGAAATAAATGAATAATTCTAAAAAAAAAAGTGCAGCACTTAGGGACAGAAACTATTATGGTCTTGGATTGTAAAATCACAATGCCCTGCAGAGGGCAGTTATTTGAGACCTCTTAAGGATTCTGCTTTTGACTCATGAAACCAAAAGTTGTATTGCACCCAGACACTTTGATGTAGTCACTAGAGCACCACTGTGAGATAAGGAGCCACATGGGAACCTGGGAAGTTCTGGGTTTTAGATCCTGGGTCTCAGAATGTAGGATGTTCTTTGGGGTGCTTCAGTGACTATGTTGGCCTGGAACCCAGGGGGAGATCATGCAGTGACAAGATCTTGCTGTTGGTGGTGTGTGTGTGCTTTCTCACTCTCTCTATTTTCCTTCTCTCCATTTGTAATAAAGCAAATAAATAAACTTAAAGAAAATGTTGAACCAAGTCATTGCTCCATAATGTTGCCACTTTTCCAACACTGAAGTTGTGTTGTGTGAAGCTATTATTTAGTAAACCTGCAGATAATCTTGAATGAGTGTGTGTCTTTCTAAGTCAATCTAAAAGGGCTACAAAATTCAGTTCTATTGAAGGATAGGGGTATAGGCAAGACTTTTATACACCACAAACAAGTCTTGGTAGGGGAGAGATGAAAATGTGGATAATTTTCTTGTTTGAACTATGGATTTTTCTTGCCTTTAGGCCCAGGCCATTAAAAATCCCTAACAAACAGTAGGAGACTATGTGAAAGGGAGGCCCTGGGCTGCAACCCATTACTCAAAGCAATTAAAAAAATGTGAAAAGACTGAGATAAACAGAAAGCTAGAGACCACACCTGCACCAGGATCTTGATGCCATGATTCACCCCCAGCCTTAACCAGCCCCATATGAGGGGCACACATGAACCCAGTGTGCTCATGGAGGTCTGTAGACATGAAATAAGAACCTCCCATATGGGAGCTAGTACTAAACTAGCTCATGTTTAGCACTATGTTTTAAAGGGTTTTCTTGCTCTAACATTTCCATCTGTGTTTCTAATTCAGAATCTGCCAGTTTGACTTGAATGAGTATCACTTATGAAATATTTAATTTCAGGTCCATATGGTGGTATAGTGGTAAATGTGACTGACACCTATGGAAGTTTCTTGCTTCATATCCAAAGACTTCCATGAGCACATTGGATTTATGTGTGCCCCTAATATGAGGCTGGTTGGGGAATGGCAGTGAATCATGGCATCAAGGTCCTGGTGTGGGTGTGGTCTCTATCTTTCTGTGTCTCTCAATCCCCATTGTCCATAAAGCATATAAATAAGCTTTGAAAGTGTTTCTTTTCAGGCCAGTCAGGTGACATGGTGGCTAAGGTGACTGGATCCCACATGGCAGAGTACATGGAGGCCTGATTTCTGAAAGACTGGTTCCTGGCAGAGCACTTCCAAGTCCTTAGAATATTCTGCCTGGTCATGTTTCTTTATACCTGAGGCTCTGGGCCACATTGTAGCTATTTGGACTCGAGCCTAGAGAGAGTCACAGGCCTCTGCATGACCCATGGATTTATCTGATCCCAAGGCCAGGTCTCACAAAAATCCTGACACTGAGACTTGAGTGAGCTTCCTGAGTTGGCAATACATTGCACGTGCTGTCACTCATTCTTGCTGAAAAAATTAAACAAGTGCCTATGCAGCTCCCCTGGGAGGAGACACCTGGAAGCTTGCCCTGGTTTCTCCTGGACATCAGTCTAAGCTCCTTTCCCTTTGCTTATCTTTATGTTTACCCTTTCACTGTAACAACCTGTGAGCACTATGCTATGTCCTATGACAGCTCTCGACTGAAAACAAGCTTTCTGATTTGGGGATGGCAGTTCTAAGGTGGACTGACAGCATCTTGTTTAGAAGTTTTCATACCACCAGCAACTGGTGAAAAAACTCCAGTCAAGAAAAATAGGGACAAAGGAGCTCTGTGGCACGGATTGGGTGAGTTTTCCTCACAGTGATGAAGGAGACCAGCAGCAAGGAATCTGTCAGGCCTCTATTAGCCCTGTAGACACATGGGGGAGCCATCATCACTGCTCTCCTGGTCTGGGTAAGAGGCACTAGGGCAGGCCATCAGCACACAGTGCCTACCCCTCCACTTCAGAAAGCAAACTGGCCAGTGTGGGCCAATCACACAAGAACACCCAGAAATCAATGTGTGTGGCACCCAGTGGCAAAATTTCTGGTTCTCTCATTTTTCCTTAGTTTCCCTTTATAGGCAGGGGTACTGGTTTTGCTTTATGGAGGTGCTCAAGAAAATGAGGCCCTAGATGGCAACAGCAATGCGAGACATTCCAAGGGCTCCATGTGTGACCCTGCCTTTCAGCAATCACTGCCCTGCCAGATGGAATAGAGCTGGGTTCACTTGGATATCTTTTGGGCTCTCTCTGTCTCTGAGTATTCCATGGGCCATGACCATACCACAAAAAAGGCCCATGAAGAGCCTACGTGGTGAGTGTACTGCTTCCTGAAGCCTCCGGCACTTCTGGCTCCTGTTGTCAGAAGGAATTGTCAGTTCTCACTCACAAGGATTCTGAGAACCATCAATAACAGGTCCAAATATGATTTCAACCAACCAAAGAACTACAAACAGTTATAAATACAATATTTAAAAGGTTTTTGTTTGTTTGTTTCTTTAGGGCTTTTGCCTTTACCAGAGAGAAACAGGAGAGAGAGAAAGTGAGAAAACACCTCTCACATGGGTTGGACATGCTACAATTTCTTCTCCTCCATTCTCTTTTCAGCTTTGGACACACATGCACATGTGCCTGGTGTGATTCTTGAGCTGCCATGTCCAGAACTCGAACCCCAGAATTGCTCATATAGCATTCAGCTGTCTTAACCTCCATGCTATCTGCTGACCTGAAGTGATGTTTATAATTACACAACTATAAGCTTCAGAACACTTCTATTTCTTCTACCACCACCTCAGAAAATAAACCTCTATTTATTACAACTATTTTCTTTCTTTTATTTTTATTTTTGTACTCTGGTTCAAACATCTGCTTGATCTTCCAAGCAGATAAAACTTAAAATGGTGCAAATGTTCAAAGGAAGGATCCTCAGTTCTGAGAGGCAAGGAAACACTGCCAGAGGCTCAGAAACCTGGTTGGCTCCTGGCCCCCATGGGTTAATTATCCTGAATTTTACTCCCTAGACACATACCCAGGTAGTAGCCAATTTATGTTTTTAGAGTGAGAGTTGTAAAATTTCCCTGGAGGTGCTTTTCACAGTCAGCTTCCAGGACACATTTCAGATGGGACCAGGTCCCAACTCTGCCACTAACAAGATGGACTCTACTCATCTCATGGCTTTACTTGTTTTTGTTTTTGGTTTATTTGTTTGTTTGTTTTTCATAGGGTGTGTGGCCTTACTAGAGAGAAACAGAGAGAGGGAAAGTCAGAAATCTCCCCCTAGAGTGGATGGTCATGCCACAAATTATTCTCCTCTTAGGATTTTTGTCACTCATGCACACATATCCAGGTTGATTTTTCAAGCTTCCAGTTCTAGGACTTGAACCACAGCTGGCCATATGGGAATTCAGTGCCTTAGCCACCATACCACTTCCTGGCCCCTAAAACAGGCAAAATATTTGAAATATACTTTACCATAAATGGGTTTCTAGTAACTATATAAAAGTTGTTTGACATAATGTCTTAAGAAAAATGTCAGTTAAAAAGAAACCCCAAATCATGCAGCCACTTGATCTCCAACAAAGGGTACAAAACAATGCAGTGGAGAAAAGGAAGTCATTTCAGCAAATAGTGCTGGAGAAACTGGATATCCACCTGCAGAAATATTAAACTGGATGCTATCTCTACCATTAACCAAAATCAAAGATTTAAATATAAAACCTCAAACTACAAAACTAGTAGTAGAAAATTTAGGGGAAACCTTTAAAGATATTGTTAGGCAAGATTTTTTGATGGGACCAGAAGTTGGCATAATGGCTATGTCTGGATTCCCATGCAGATGACTATGGTTTGGTACCAGACCCATTGGCTTAAACTCATGCTGGGTGAGTGTGCATGCATGCCCAAGGTTCTGAGAGGAGACTGGAGGAGAAGGGATTGCGGTATGTCTACCCCCCTGGGGAGTGATTTCCTGCTTTCTGTCTATCTCTCTGTCTTTCTGGCGAGCACTCATGCCCTATAGCAAAATCCTCTGAAAAAAAGATTTCTTGATTTTAAGAACCCTATATATAGAATAAACAATAGTCCCCAAAATAGACAAATGGGAACCATTGAGCTAAAAATCTTCCACACAGCAAAGGAAACAATAATTAGAATGAAAAGTCAGTCCACTGAAGGAAGAAAGTATTTGCAAATTATTCCTCAGACAAGGGATTCATATCCAGAATATACAAAAAACTCAAGCAGCTCATGTACTAAAAAATAATGATCATTGTTGGTGGAAAAATTAAACAAGTGTCTATGCAACTCCCCTAAGAGGGGACACGAGGAAGCTTGCTTGTGGTTTCTCCTGGACTTCAGCCTAAGCATCTTTCCCTTTGCTCATCTTCATGTGTATCCTTTCAATGTAACAACCTGTGATCACTACATGGGCTTTCTGAGCTCTGTAGTAACCCAATTAAAAAATGGGCAAATTATTTCAATAAATGGTCAAAAGGCATATAAAAAATTTTAAATTCTCATGTCATTAGAAAAATGCAACTTAAAACCACAATGAGTGGGGCTAAGTGGTTAAGGCTCTGGAATCTCAAGAGGTTGACCACAGTTTCCCAGACTCAGTGGTTTTAAAGTCACACTGCGCATGTGCATGTGTATGCATGCCCAAAGTCTTGAGAGGAGAGTTGAGGAGTTGGGATTATGGTGTGGTCATCCCCTCAGGGAGTGATTTCTTCCTTTCTATATCTCTATATCTCTTTCTGTCTCTCTGGTGAGTGAACATACAGAAAAAAATCTCTCTAAAAAATCAAACACAATGTGATGGGGCGAGCAGTCAATATGGTTGTTAGGGCACTGCACTCCCACATGGCCAACTGTGGTTCAAGATTCAATAGTGACATTTTACTTTCTCACTTAACCTGTCTCTCCCTCTGTTAAGTACATGTACCCTATGATAAGTTAAAATAATAATAATAATAAATAAAATGAAATAAATAACTATTTTTTTAAAAAACAACAACATGAGATACCATTTAACTCCAGTTAGAATAGCTACAATCAAAAAACTAAAGAACAAGTATTTGTGAGGCTGTGGTTGAAAGAAATCCTCTTAGAGGCCAGTAGATGGTGTAGCAGGCACTGATGTTAAGGCACTGGACTCCCATATTGCCAATCATTGTTGGAGCCCCAGAGTTGGTGGCTTGTAAATCACACATGGCACATCTGTGCACATGCCCAAAATTCTAAGAGGAAGATGAAGTAAAAGGTATTGTGTCATGGCCATCCCCACTGCGTGGTGATTTTCCACTTTCAGTGTCCTTTTCTGTCTCTCTCCAGGAAGTGTGCATGAACTATGTCAAAAACTTTAAAGTTTAAAAATAATTAAATTAAATTTTTAAAAAGGGAACCCTCCTACACTGTTGGTGGAAATTAAATTAGTACAAACTCTGTGGAAAACAATATGGAGGTTTCTCAAAAGTCTACAAATAGTATTACTATCTGACTCATTAAACCCACTTCTTGGAATTTATCCAAAGAATAGAGAAAACACTCCATCAGAAAGCATTTGCACATTGATGTTTATTGCAGCATTACTCATAACTGTTAAAACATGGAACCAACTTAAGTGTCCAAATATTGATGACTGGTTTGAAGAACTGTGGCACATATATACTATGAAATATTACATAGCTATAAGAAACAATGAGATTCTATCATCTTACTTAAAATGGATGAACATAGAAGACTGAATGTTGAGCAAAGTGAGCCAGATTCTGAAAGATATACATGGATAGTTCCATGCAATTTATACTGAGTGTCTGATCTTGATGGCAGATGTTGAGAAATCTGAAAATGTGATGGTGGAGAACATGGCTGCAGCAGGTAGAGACTGTAAGAAGGGAGAATGGATGGTAGAGAGTGGGTGCTAGAGAGTGGGTGCTAGAGGTGCAAAGGGAGAAAACATTTGACAGATGAAAAATGTAAAGTTCTCCATTGGGGGAATATATATAACGTATACATATAAATATATAATATATATATATCTTCCTGAAAAATATAGCTTCTCTGTTCAAGTGTAGAAAGAAATTGTAGATAATTACATATAACTACAAAAAAAATCCTCCCTAAAGAGGACCTTCTTTACATTAAAATATAATTAACCTTTGAATTTTTGAGCCATTAATTTTAGACTGTAGAATTTCATTCTATTGAATAAATTATAGATTGTCTATTTTTAAAAAGAGCTTTTTAAATTATAGAAAGTCTTTACTTCATTGTAGAAAACCCTAAGTGTATTTGTATTTATTATAAGTACAATATAATTAATAATACTAATATTTCACATTCAATAATAAATTATGAAAATATTTTATATTTGTTGCCTATTTGATCCATATTATAACCATTGGAGATAGGAGGACAGAGATGTGCATGTTCCCAGCATGATTATTTTTATGCTGCAAAGTCTGCAAATCAAAACATGCAGTTGACCATGTGGGATCTAGTGCCTGCATTCACCACATCACCTGCAGGACCTGAGGTTTATTTCTTATTTTTTAATATAGAATTATTTATCTAATTTTATTAATTATTATTTTTTATTTTGTTATAAAGCACCTACTATCACCAGCGACAAAGTGAAAGAGAGAGGCAAAGTGAGAAAAGAAGGCACCAATTCCAGAACTTGCACCACAGTCAGTCATGTGGTAGTTCAGTTCCTCAACCATCAAGCCACTTTCCAACCCCTTGTTATTATTATTTTAAAATTTGATTAGAGAAAGACAGAAAGGAAAAGTGAGAAAAGAAGACACCAGGTCTAGGATTCAAACCACAGTGAGCTATGTGAAAGTCCAGTGCCTTAATCACCATGCTACCTATTGGCCCCTCTAATTTTTTTTTTTTTGGAGAGGTTTTTTTGCTATAGGGCGCATGCACTCGCCAGACAGACAGAGAGAGACAGAGAGACAGAAAGTGAGAAATCACCCCCCCCCAGTGGGGATGGTCACGCCGCAATGCCTTCTCCTCCATTCTCCTCTTGGGATCTTGGGCACACACACACACGTGCCCAGTGTGAGTTTAAGCCAACAGGTCCGGGACTCGAACTGCGGTCAACTACGTGGGAGTCCAGCAACATAGTCATTACGCTAACTGCTGGTCCCCAGCCCCTCTAATTTTTTAAAGGCAACAGAAAAATAGATGTGTCAAGGGAACTTTTTTTTCTATAAAACAAATCCTATTTCAATATAAATTTTTTGGTGTAATTTGTTTATATTATAGTCCCTTCGAATTTGTCTATTATTGCTGTATTATACTTTCATATTTGCTACTGTCAGTTAATATTATTGGATGTTACTCCCATTGCTTTAATTCAGAAATAGTTTGGTTGATTATATAGAAATGTATATTTTCTGTTTAGGTAAACTTTAGAATATTTCTGGTACTTTTTCTATGAAAATATTGGAATTTTTATGGGAAGCCAGTAAATTTACAGATGAGTTTTGGGAAATTGGTCATTTTGTAAAATGCTTTTTAACTTTTTCTTATCTATGAATGTTACATACAATCAAGTCTTTTTGTGCCCCTGATAAATTTTTCTTTTCTCATATATTTTACATACTTTTCTTTGTTAGAAACATGCGGAGGGCCAGCCAGGTGGTGTGGTGGTTAAGGTGGCTTGATGCACAATTCAAATCCCTGAATGATGGCTTGAAAAATACAATGGGGGCATGTGCATATGTGCCCAGTATCCTGAGAAAAATGAATGAGGAGAGATTTTGGTGTGATCATTTTCCCTGAGGGAGTGCTTTATCACTTTTTCTTTCTCTCTGTGTTTCTTGGATGGGTGTAGGTACCCTATAGCAAATTAAAAAAAAAAAAAAACCGGGACCAGCAGTTGGAATAATGGCTATGTCGCTGGACTCCCATGTAGTTGACATGGTTTGAGTCCTAGACACGGTGGCTTAAACTCACGCTGGGCACGTGTGCGTGCGTGCCCAAGATCCTGAGAGGAGAATGAAGGAGAAGGGATTATGATATGGCCATCTTCCCTGGGGGGAGATTTCTTGCTTTCTGTCTCTCTGTCTCTCTCTGTCTTTCTGGCGAGTGCACACACCCTATAACAAAAACCTCTCCCTAAAAAATAAAAAAAATAAAAAACCCAAAACCAAAATATGAATACATGTGATATAACACATATATACCATCTTCATATAACTTATGTTGTGTTTTACAGTGTTTTCCAAATTGAACCTATGAGACATAAAATATGGCTCATTCCTAGAAATCCTTTTCCCTACCTCTTCCTTAATGACCTCTTTTTGCCTCCTTCCTTTAGGTTGCAGATGATTGGATTAATGTTTCTGTGAGCTCTTACCATAGTACTGCTGTGTGTGTATTTATTTCAGTTTATGCCTATGGTGTGTATTTGAGGGGCTATTTTATTATGTGTCTTCAAAAGCCAGTTTCCCAAACTGTAGGAAACTGACACTCCAACATTGGTTCTGAGAGTACAGTTGTTCGACATGTTGAGTGATGCTATTTAATGATGTTTATTTGATGCGGTCTTATTTTGTATTGTCCTATTTACTAAAGATGTTTAACATGGTATGTGCATTTACTAAACATTTTGAAATTTTCTATATAAAGTATCTATCCAAGTGTATTACTAATTTTCATTGGGAGGGCTGTTTTTTCTAACTAGAAAAGTTTAGTAACTACTTCAGAGGAGGAAGCAGGAGGATCATGAGTTAGTAAGACCCTACTTTTTGTGTTTTTTAATTTTTGGGTTTTTGCTATAGGGCAGGTATTCTCTCCAGAGAGGAAGAGAGAGACAGAGAGAGAGAGAGAAGGAAAATAAGAAATCACCCCCCGAGGGGGATGGCCATGCAGCATTCTGTAGCAGTCTATTCTCTTCCATTCTTTCCTTGGTATTTTGGACACATGAATGACAGACATGCATTCAACATGATTTTCAACCTGCTGAATCTGGGACCTGGCCTAGACAGCCACATGGGAGTACAGTGTCTTAACCACCACACCACCTGGCTGGCCCCATGTAGAAAGATTTCTGTTCAAAGTGTGCTCAGTGCTACACCATGGAAAAGGGACATATGCACAAAACTGGCCCTAATCTCAGTGGTCTGTTTGGGCATAAAACATGTCAGGCCCCTGGATTCTCTTACACAGAACAAAAAATATCTTCACTGGCATTAAAAAGAAGTCAAAAAAAGCAGAGTTGATAGTTTATCTCAATAAAGCTACTAATCAGTAATAGTTGGCCATTGCCAGGCTAGTAGGTGGCATAGTGGTTAAGGTGCTGGATTTTTCCATGGCTGACTATGGTTTAAAAAGGCCTACACTTGGTGGCTAGAAAATCATGCTGAGTTATGGGCTTGTGTGTACAAAATCCCAAGAGGAGAATGGAGGAAGAGGGATTTCAGCATGGCCATTTCCCCTGGAGGATTATTTCTCACATTTCCTCTGTCTGTCTCTCTGATGAACAAACATACAATATAGCAAAGATTTCTTAAAAAAAAAAAAAAAAAAAAAAGTACTTGGCCACTGTGTTATTTACAATACAACAGAAATCTCACTTTTTAAAAAGAATTATTTTTTATTTAATTCCATTTGTTATTATTTTTTATTTTATATTTTTATTTATTTATTTATTTTTGAGAGATTTTCATTGTAGGGAGCATGCGCTCGCCAGACAGA